>NC_087212.1:1872527-1905027 GCF_015104395.2 Macrobrachium nipponense
TTCGTAAAACTTTTAAGTAAATTTTTGGGTGATTTATTTCTTATTTTTATTTTACGTGGATGTTGAATGCTTTGTAAATTTCTTTCCTTATTTTGTAAAACTAAGTGAAATTTTTTGGATGTTTGGTGAGGAAGGGGTGGGGGCGGCGGAACGTGTCAAAATTTCCATCAGTTATATACTTTAGATAAGTTATATATAGCCTTGAATATGAAAACATTTGATTGTTTACGTAATTTTTTATTTACAACGTTTTTTTTTCTTCTCAATATGAAATTTACTAGCTCCTGCCTCCCCATTCTCGTGTTTGCGGTAAAGAGCTAAAAAAATGAGAAAAATAAAAGAAACTGAAACGTTCCTGCTCGTCTAATACCTATTATGAGTGTAAATATGCATATACTCTCAAAATGCACATTTTGCGTGTAAACGCCTTCAACATTTTTGTGTCTGTGGGTCACCTGCGCGTTGGTAGTACCGCGTATCCACTTTGTGCGGAACGAAAGACCCGTTACGAACTGACCGTTAGCGGCGTAAGTAGTTTATTGACGTGTACGTCGATGCTTTGGCGCAACTCTGGAACGTAGTACGTTGCAAGGCTCATAATATGATTCAGGGAGTTGATAATCTCATGATTATGCTTAGAAGCAACTTTGTTGAAGTGAAGGAAACAGTAATGTTTATCATTCGGGCACGTCCATTTATTGATTCTTATTGTAGTGCGTGTATGTTGCATTGGAAAGCTTCCATCGTATAATTATGCACGTTCTTGGAAATATTTGCTATCCTTATGATAACAAATCTTATTTTTACGTACCGTAAAATAAGAAATGAGTGATTGGTCGATGTGTTTTGATGTAACACGGAAAACTGGAGATGTCAAGGTCTGGCCCAGTCACGGTAAGAAGAAGAAAGAAGAAAAAGTAAACAGTGAACCTAATGAAAAAACATGACCTAACGCTATTAAATGGAGATCCCAGCTGCAAAGGAGAGATAACCTGGTGTAGAGGAGATCAGAACAGTGCTATAGAATTTGCTCTAGTCAACCAAAATATGTATAAAAACTATGAATGTATGGAGATAGATGAGGGAAAATGTGAATATGATCTATCAGACCATCACCTCATAAAGGTCCAATTCAAAATGAACACTAAAGTAAGGAAAACATTCAGAAATGAAACAAAAGAAATCAAATATTTGAAAGTTACAGAAGAGTCTACCAGGAAATACCTAGAATATATATATAGAGTATAAAGTAAGCCAACAAGACAGAAAAGGAGATCTAACCCAGTTGGAAGAAACAATGAGTGAAGCAAAAACAAATAACCTAGAGAAGATAATCAAAAGAAGGTTAAAGACAGGAAAGCAAGAAGAAATAGAACCAGTATGGGTCACCAAAGAAATAAAGAAAGAAATAAGCCAAAGAAGGATATATAACAAATTAAAAAGGAAAGCCACAAGAATAGAAGAAAAAAGATACTATGAAGAAGCATATCTTAAACAAAAACAAAAAGTACAGATAATAATAAAGAAAGCATATGAAGAATATGAAGAAAAGATTAGATAATGAATGATAAAAATAGACACAGGAAAATCTGGGAATATATAGACATGCTGAGAAGAAAGACCACATCAGAAAAAGAATGGATAAGAATATTCGATGAAACTAAGCAAGTGATGACGGACGAAACCCTAGGGAAAGAGCTGGTAAAATTCTGGGAAACAATATACCAAAAAGAAGAAAGCAAAACAGGAGAGATATGGAATGAAAGCAAGAAAGAACAGTGCAAACATGAAATGGAAGAAATAGTGAAAAGATTAGGACAGCAGATGAAATGCCATATATCTTTAAGAGAACATATGCATGGAGTGTATGACCCGACAGAGACAGAGATTAGACCCATGGAAGAAATCAACATAACAGAAGAAGATGTAAAAAATCAACTTGAGAAAATGAAGACAAATAAAGCACCAGGACCAGATGGAATGAAGCCAGTACTGTTCAAATTACTCTTACAAAGTAACAACCTACAAAAAGAATTGGCAGAATGTTTAAATAACATACTGAAGGGCAGGAAAACGCAGAGAAGCTGGTTTAAGTAAAAAACAACACATACGCCCAAAAAACAAAACCCCACAGTCAAAGATCTAAGGCCAATTGCTCTAACAAATGCATCATATAAAATCTTCATGGGGATCCTGAGAACCAATATAGAAAAACATATTAGAAATATAGGAAAAATGAATGAACTGCAATCAGGCTTTACCGCACAAAGGAGAGGAATCGATAATCTATATATCTTACAATACTGCATACAAGAAACGTACAGAAGAAAGGACCCATTATTTGTAGTATCAATAGACTTCCAAAAAGCATTTGACTCAGTTAATAGGAAAAAGCTCATTGAGGTCATGATGAAATATATAGGCTACATGCAGAAGCAATAAATGCAGTTGCAAAGATATATACAAATGATGTAACAAGCCTATGCCTTAACAATACAGAACAAAAAGAACTAAATGTAACTAATGGAATAAGACAGGGATGCAATGGCTCAACCATATTCTTTCTATTAATAACGTACCTGATAATAGAAAAATTAGAAAATACAACAGAAGGTTTCAGAAATGAAGTAATAAGGATAGTGGCACTACTATATGCAGACGACGGGTTAATACTAGGGCACACACTAGAAGAAATAACAAAATCAATAAAAACCCTTATGGAAATCGCAAGTGATTGTGGCCTAAACATAAACAAGGACAAGAGTAACATACTAATATACAACGACTGGTACAGTATCGATGATGTGGAGAATATGGAGCACATAGAAGGAATAAAAATAGTTAAGAATATTAAATACCTAGGAGTAACAATCAACAACATGAAAGACTGCTTCAGAGAACAGATAAAAAGGGCCCAAATTAAAGCAAAGCAGATGGCAAACATGACTAATGCAGTCATCAATAAAAGCTGTAGCAGGGTAAAAATAGGAAAATTGTACTGGAAAGGACTAGCGATGCCTTCATTCATGTATGCAATGGAAGTCATGAAACTTGACAGGAAAACAATAAATGAATTTCAGAAGATAGACAATAAAGTATATAGAGCAATTTTGAAAGTGCCAAGTTACACAGCAAGTTGTGCGTTAAGATCTGAAATAGGGGCCTCTTCCTGCCAATCTAGAGATATCAAGAATAAACTATTCTACCTGAAACATACACTGAAGAATGGTGGAAATAGGCTCCTATATGAGATAACCATAGATCAGTATGAAAAAAAAAAACCTGGATAATGCAAGTAAAAGAGTATGAAATAATTAAACATAAACTTAAGAAAAATTGAAGCAGTTAAAGACAAACAGTTAAGAGAAATAATTAACAATTGGGACAGAAAAACATGGCAGAAAGAAATGAATGAAAAGTCAACGTTAAGAATCTACAGAAAATATAAAGAAAATAGAGAAGAAATCTGGTATGACAACACTGAAAAAACAATGCTGATTAGTAGGGCCAGACTAGGTATACTAGGATTAAATGACAGAAATAGGATAAAAGGAGAAGATACAAAATGTTTATACTGTGAGGAACAAAATGAAAATTTAGAACATTTCTTACTTTACTGTCAGCATACAATGAAATTAGAAATAGATATAGCTTTATACAGCAACCATATCAAGAAAATAGAGGAATCAGTAGCAAATATAATCTTATTGGTAGTTCTAATGAGGGAGGAAGTGGAGAATAGGAAAGATTTTATAAAAGAAATGTGGTATTTCAGAGAGAAGAAGTTCAAACAAACAAACAAAGGAGGAATAAAAGAAGCAAGGGAGCCGTTTCAAAGGCATATCCCATCCACTACTACTACTACTTTTTCACCTGGCCCGAGTCCCGACCCCGCGTCCCGCGACCGCGAGTTTTTCAAAGCAGTCAACATGGCGTCTCCGGTCACATCACATCCTTCCCTCGCTGCTTTTTTGGTTGAAAGTCCGGTTACTTACGGTGTCCTTTATACTTTATGTCAAGACGTTGATGTACTACGTACATATCTTTTCAAAAGTGGACTTTTGGGCGATTTCAGTGGAACTTGCGACAAGTGTAGTGTGGGAACCGTCAGCCTCGTTAAAGAGGAAGACAGTTTCGTGTGGCGCTGCAGCTTACGTACGTGTCGTAAAAGAATCTCGATACGGAACGGCTCTTTCTTCTCCCGCTCACACCTTGATTTCGGCACAATCCTCCAATTAATTTATGGCTGGATCCACGAGCTACCACAGGCCTTTATGAAAATGACACTTCAGATCGGTTCACCTAACACCATGGTAGACTGGTATAATTTCTGCCGGGAAGTCTGTATCGACATTCTGGTTCAGGACAATCGCAAAATCGGTGGACCCGGCCACATTGTTGAAATTGACGAGTCAAAGTTTGGCAAACGTAAATTCAACAAAGGTCGGCGTGTTGATGGTTGTTGGGTTTTAGGTGGAATAGACCGTGAAACAAAGGACACGTTTTTCCAAATCGTTCAGGACTGATCGGCCGAAACCCTGCTTCCCATCCTCATTGGAAATATTCACCCAGATTCAATCATTATTTCAGACTGTTGGAAATCATACACAACACTAAGTAAGCACTTAAATATCAATCACTCTTTACACTTAGTCGATCCAACCGACAAAAACATACACACCAACACTATCGAATCTACATGGCGGGTTTTAAAAAGAAACGTTTTGCCTCGGAGTGGTACGGTGAAATCTCTGTACCCTTCGTATTTTTCTATGTATTGCATTAAAAAACGATACTTTAATAACAGTGGTTGCCCGTTCAAAACATTCCTCGACCTCATTAAACGCACTTACCCATTAAAGAAAGCAGAGGCAACGCCAAGGAAAATCCGTCCTTTGTCCCGCAGTACTCCTCAACCTCAACAAACCCGTGACCGCGGTGTTCAAACCGAAATGTCGGTGGTAGACGTCCCGCCCTCAGTCTGAAGGCCCAGAATCGCCCTACCAGAATTCTCCGACTCTAATGACATGTTAGATTTTCAAGTGTAAGGTAAGTGCAATAATGTATTTAGGGTAGTTTTACATCCTAAGTGCGGTTAGGTTGGTTTCTTTGGTTAGGTCAAAACCTTCGTTATCACTGGGACAGATGGTGGATTGTCCGCGGTTAGGCTGGTCGCCCCACTGTAACCCCTGTGGCTAGCGCGCGCAGCACAACAATACCTCTTGCCGAAACATGTCGCGCTTGCCAAGAATCTTTAAATATGCGGATAAGGCGCGAAGCGCTGTTCTGCCATGGCCTTACTGACAGCACACACAAATCGATCGTCTGTGGATACTTACCTATGTAGTCGTTCGCAGATGGTGGATTGTCCGCGGTTAGACTGGCCAGCCACGCTGTTAGGTTGGTCTGCCCACTGTAACCCCTGTGGCTAGCGCGTGCGGCACAACATTACCTCTTGCCGAAACATGTCGTGCTTGCCAAGAATCTTTAAATATGCAGATAAGGCGCGAAGCGCCGTTCCGGTACGGCCTTACTGACAGTACACATAAATCGTTTCCCGTTTGTAGAGTAAAATATGTAAGAAGTCCTAAATTTGGGTAAGCAGGCTAGCATAGCCCGCAATCCGCGTTTCGCAGAGTAAGGGGCCAACATATTCAGAATAGGTAATCAGTCCCAACTTTGGGCGAGTAGTAGGCTAGCGTTGCCCGCATCGCGGTTGCAGAGTAAGGGGTCAACCTACTGTTAAGTTTTACATTACGTATTTTCCTCCCACACACACTGACTCTGCTTCCCCCCACCCAAAAACACCCGGTTCCCAACACGCTCCCCCATTACCGTTTATATAAAGTTTTCGGTGGTTATCGCCACTCGTATCTGCATCCCCCCACCCAAAAACCCCGGATTCCCAATGGGGTCCCCCTTTACTCTTTTGCTTTAGCTTTCCGAATTACTTTCTTTGTTAATGTTTTGGTTTTGGTGTTCTTCCGCCGATTTCGGTCGGCGGACGGGTGGGCCCACCAATCGTAAGCGCTCCAATATTAGAACAGTCGGTTTGCCAATATCTTCTCCTGGATGGACATTATGCATGTCATCCTACAATTTCAGATTGGTAAAGCCTTTATATTGCTTGTAGTTTTATCGTTATGTTTCCAAAAGCAATGATATTGGCTCTAATAAAAGCAAGTTGATTGTGAATGAATTATAACAAAAAGACCCTAGGTAATTTTGTTTGTTTTTACAGAATGGTGAAGCCACTGGAATTACTGAGGATGGCAGTAATGTCACTGCTGATTTTACAAGAGTCATCAGCGACCCATCCATTCTATCAAGCATTCAGCCCATTGAGAGAAGCCTTTGGCGATGGGGTATTCGATCTGAAACCCTCTCCTGATTCTGGGGCCTTGTACACATCTCAAAGTTCAGAAGCTACTAGCCCTTTGGGAGCCTTATTCAGGGAAGAATATGACAAGGCAGACCTTAGGCATAATTCTGCAACTCTGAACTCAGCAGGAATCCAGCTGGAGACTTTTAGCAGTATAAGACCTCAGCAGGAGACTTTGAGCAGGACGGCAGCTCGGCAGGAGGATTTGAGCAGAATAGGAGCTCAGCAGGAGACTTTGAGCAGTATAGAAGGTCAGCAGGAGACTACAAGCAGAATAGGAGATCAGCAGGAGACTTCGAGCAGAATAGGAGGTCAGCAGGAGACTACAAGCAGAATAAGGGCTCAGCAGGAGACTTCAATCTCAACAAGAGATCATCAGCAAGCCTCCGGTTCCTTAAACCTGGGAAAATCTGCCTTTAATTTAGATACATTCACCTTCAACAGGAATAACACGAGAAGAAGAGACGATATATTCAGCGCACTGGCTGACGTTGAAGTAGACCTTCCAGAGGAATCAGAAACTGCAGAAGACGAACATTTGAGAGTCAACACAATTTCTGGAAACAGAATTCCCCCAAAATCACAAGAGGGTGATGACCACAGGACGGCCAATGACTTCACCAAGAAAATCCTTTCCGTCGTGAAGAATGTAGAAAATGTCCTATCGACAATGTCCTTCATGAAGAACCTTTACCATACTAAGAAGGCCGGCATGTCATTATTATCCTCATCATCATCATCTTCACTTTCTACACCCACCGAAACATCCTCAATCCTAGATGTACTTCTGGACGTACCTTTGTTGGAGAGCCTTCGGACTGTTGGACTGACAGCAAGAACTGAGAGGGATTTCTTAGACCACATGGCTTCTGTTCTTGTAGGGGCTGAGTCTAGAAGCTCTACCCTCACACTCGATCCTGTTACGGTCATCGCCCTCTTGACTCTTGGTGAGATAAGGCTTTCGTCTCTGTTCTTTTCAGGTGTCATGTTGTCTAGTGTAGTTTGAAAAATCATCTGGTAATATAATCTACTTTTGCTTAGCTTTCAGTTTACACAGTTTCTTTTTAGTTAATTTTGGTTGAAACACACACATATATATATGTGTATATGTATGATTAATTTGTTACTCAAAAATTTTGATTATATTGATAGTAAGCTGAAGCCAAACTTATTTATTAGATCTGCTTGAGATTCCTTTTATCAAAGGTTGTTTGAATGATCTGTCATTTATGAGTTATTGTTTTTATTTTTGGTCTTTGGGTCGGACAAAACTCAAAAGTAATCTTCAAAATGATCTTTGGTTTTAAGCAAAACTGTGGAATAAAGAAGATAGAAATTCAAAACTTTCTTTGGCTGTGTATAAAAATTCTCAGTTGTTTCCACGTAAGGAACTGCTTACAAGCCTTGTGACATATATGTATTAATATTCTAATTCATTCCAACAGCGGCGTACTTGATCAGAGCGGTATACGAGATTATAACGGTGACTGGACGTTCCCTGGATGGAGACCTTGAAAGTCCTGCTTTCTCTGACCTTCCTGAGGCCATTACAAAAATTCACAATTGGATCTCCACCACTAACGTTGATGTTGTTGGGTAGGTTTTATTGTATTCAGGAAAATTGTCAACTTTCAACTCATGTACAGACAGGGGCTTGTTTGAGACCAAATGGTCTCTCCAAAAATAAGCATGGACAAAAAATGTACGGTTGACAGAATGATCCATATTCTTGAAGAAAAGTAAGTGTACGTAGATTATGTTTGGGACTTCCCGGTCTTTATATGAATGTGTCTCATCCAAAATTTGTACATTTAAGTTTGAATAGTTTCCTCCAGATCATATTTTTTTAATTATCTTAATTCAAAGTACAGCCGTTATCTTATTTTTAGACTTTTGTTTCTTATTTTCTCCAATTTTTCTTTTCATTCTTATGTTTTTTGGTTACTACCCAGTCTTTCAACTTTTTATCTTATTGATAAGATTTCATTATCCTAAATTAATCTTTGTGCACTGTGTTACAACTTTTAGGTTATTTTATTGATTAATTATCTGAAGTTATTGAACTCTTCAATAGTAATGCTTTGTATTTTAGAGGGAGTGGGCATATCCTATTCTCAGTCCTCCTCTTTTATCGGGGTTGAACAAATAAAAATAATTTATTTTCCAAATAATTTATTTCCATCTTGTATTGACTATGATTTTCCTATATTCCCACCATCAGAGAAGGAAATGTCACTAAAGATGTCAAGGACAACCTCGATGTCCCAGGGGACTTGGCAGCCGTTCTTAAACTACACCGTCAGGGTAACCATTCTTGCGTCAAGGAATTCCTGTGCCAAAGCCTTCAGTACAGGCCACTGAAGATGTTGAAACTTTCTGACATGATGATGTAAGTTTAACCAAGTTGTTTGTTTGTCGTGAAACAGACTGAAATAGTCTTTTCATCTGCTAATAAATGATACTATTTGTTTTAATATGATGCTTTAGTATTTTTATTCCTTAACATACAGTTATTGATACTATCAAGAGCAGAGGTAATGTTCCATATACAATGCAGTAGTATGGTATGTACCGTATATTGATTCAAAATTCCATGTGCAACTGCTTAAAATCAGAAAAAAATCCTTAGAAACAAAATTATTTACGTTAACAGGATTGGATTTATCTCCAGTGATTTTTTTCTTTACTGTATTATTGGTTTTCCTTTATTTTATAACTCATTACTTTTTCTTAACTTCTGTTAGAGGGTGGATAAGTTACTTCTATGGAGATCCAACGGTGAGCCACCTCATTGACAGCGCACTGGAGGACAGCAACACCTGCAGTGGCAGCACCCATCACACCTGCTCTCCTGGCACATTAATTGAAATAAGTCAACTGAGGTCCATCTTTTCCAGTTTAACAGAAAAACTTGTGGGACTTGTGGATACTTACCAGAATTCATTGTAAGGCTTTTACAGTATTACAGCACCGTAATCTTGACTTTCTTCATTAACGTTGGTTCCCACTTGCAGATTATTAATGTATACTGTACAGCTATATGTAGATTAGTACTGTAAATGTTCTACAGGAACATTATCTTCTCATCATTGAGCTTTAGGCTTGAATATTACTTCTCAATGTTTTTATTATTTTGACATGTCCACTTTCTCTCTTCATCTTCATAGTTTGTGGGTTGCCTTGGATTATTTTTAGGCAATTAAAGTTATCACAGTCACAATGTGACTGGTCTGGAGGATAAAGATTTAATGGATAGAAAGGGAATTGAAGTACTGTATTTAATTATTACTTGTGAATATTGAAGAATGTGTTGATATCAGAGCTAAGGAAGCCCACAAATGATGCAGGTTTTTATAAAAGTAGTTTTGATGGGCTGAAGAAAAATCAGTCGGTAGCATTAGTTGTCAGTACTATAGAGGATCTTATTTTTCATTGCTAAAAATATGTTGTATTAATAAAAATCTCTTATAGCCTAAGCAGTTAAACTGTAGTTGCTTATAGTGATATTGGTGCTAAACAAGTAAAACATATACAGTACATATTTTCTTTGGAGAAGTATTTAACTGTGAAGGGAGCATGTGCAATTTTTACTTTCATTCAGTGTATGTAGTGTAAATATTTTTAAGTACTTCATTTTAGTTTTGCTATATAGGGCATTATAATTGTGTCAAAGGGCAATTATGTAGTATAATATCAAATCTAAGAGTTAAGAGTTTTGCAGCTTTTGTACAGAAGGCTTTGGTTACATACACTTTAACAATGGTTACAGGCCAAAGATGAAAAGCCCCAACACAGTATTTGTGAATTTCTAAACCCTGTAGAAAAATTGTTTTTTTTTTATCCTGGAATTTAATATTAATATTCTGCTGAATTCTTTTAGCCATTAAAATGCTTAGTATTGCTGTATTTGTAAAATTTTATGTAAGTGAAATACTGTAACTGTTTATTGGTAAATATTGTATCTCATTTTACTGAACTAAAGTATATTTATGATGATATGTAAGTAAGTGTTTGTGGAATGTAAATATATGTTTTGTCTGTAATATTTTTATTTATGTTTTGGCACTTTTGGTGAGCAGTTACTGGGAAAAGCATGTGTATCAGGACTTATCTTTTACCATCTAGATAGTATCTAGATCCCAACATTGACTAATAGGCCTTGACAGTATATGAAGGGAATACCAGGCACCTGTGGCATGGTGCATCACCTATCCTAGCTTTGCCTAGGTCAGAAACACCTCTGTATTACCATTAATTATAGCTCTGCCTGATCTGCACAAGCTGATTTTTAACAGTCCTGCAGATTCAATATTTTTCAGTGTTTTTGTGTTGGGCAAAGGTTTGGTTCCCTCTGTCAGATATACTACTAGTTTACTGCCACCTATGGAATTCAGGTATGAAATATGCCACTCCACACTTGTTGCAAACAACCCTTGAGTTAGAGAAACAGAGCATTGTTTTGTTCATCCACTTAATAAAATTTTGGTTCATTGTCTTGGTCGCGTATCATCAAACCCGTCAGATCGGAACCATCACTGATAACTGGGGACTGCCTGTATTTTCAGTGGGTCTCCGCTGGCAGTGAATACCTGTAGTGCTGGGGAGTGGATTGAGGCATTTGTTCTGCTTGAGCTGGAAATCTGGCATTGTCCAGTTTACAATTTATAGATTGTGGCAGTTTGAGAACAACTGCACTCCTTAGGATACCAAGACCAGCCAACTATTGAAATAGCACACTGGGCATATCTTATGCAAGTGAGTCTTAAGTTGATACCAAAGTGAACATTTCCATGAACACCTGAGGGAACTTCTCCAGTTCAAAGAACAGTGCTGTTGCAGATCAAGTCAAGGTATTCCCTGGAGTCCTGATGGGTAGATTTTTTTTCGAAATACTGAACACATCTTTCAACTTTACAGAAAGCATAAAAACCTCTTGGATGAAGCCAATACAGAACCTTGGATTTACGTTTCAAAACAAATCCGCATCAAGCTCGTTCTGGGGCGAGAGGTCATTGCCTGGTCTGCAGTCTCATGTTAACTTTACCAGGAAAGGTCATTTGTAGAAGCCTGGAGTGGAGCCATTTATGACTTTAAGCGTTAGCTTTTCCAGAACAGCCCATTCCTTCGAAGGCAGGGATGGAGATTTTAGTTGTGGAGGGTAAGAAGAAAACTGGATCTGTACAGCAGGGAGAGGCACAGACTACACCTTCAAGGCTCATTCCCCCCTTCCCCTCTGAACAAATCATGTTTGCAGTCTACCCTCTAGAATTGCCCACATCTCTGGCCCTGTCTCCAAAGATGAGGGCCATGTTGGAAGTCGCAAATAACTCCTCTTCAGGTTTCTGCAATTGACTTTTCTTGGTGAAGTCAACAGGAAAACAAAAATGTGGATTTACACACAACAAAGTGGGTGGCAACCCCTCATTTCACCTACTTTGCCCCACTTAACTGTCTTTGTTAAGAAACTTCAATGAGCAATCTAGCTGTCACTGAAGATACTTGTATATGTAAAAGGAGTTTGTGCAGTGATCTTGTACATTAATTCCAGCTGCAGTACTTTACTATGAAATTAAATGTATGTTCCATCATCCAGAACATTTCGTGAGGCATGAAGATATGGTCCAGTGGAAATTTCTGGAAGTTAAAAGAAAAAACCATAATTTACAAATATGTCATATATGATAAATAATAACCAGTCAAGGAACCAGAATACTCTTCATCTGACAATAGAATTTATTTGCCTGCAAGGCATGACAATGAAACACGTTCAACATAACATATCTACATTTGTGATAATGACAGTGGTTTAATTCTAAATTTTTGCAGAGGTTAGGAATGATTAAATTTGTTCACTTATACACTATGTATATATAAAGAAAAATTAACTATAGATTCTAAATATGCAAGAACAATTTTATCACCTATCTGCATTTTATATCCTCTCAATAAGTTAACAAAGTAAAGCTTTAAGGAACCATGAAATAAGAATCAACTTACTACAATATACATGGACGACTTGATTTTTTCATACTATGTGAAGTCCTCACTTTTGTGAAAGTAAATTTCTTTGTTGCAAGCACTGTGAATGTCAATAAATTACATCGTCTTCAGCTTGTAACCAGCAAAGGGTGTTTTTTAACCTTCATACAGGGGTAGCAAGGATACACCTCTGGAGGTTTGGTGTTAGGAAAACAGAGGAGTATTTAGGCAGTGCTGTAATAATCTTGCTTCAAGTTGAGTCAGTTCTCTTCTAAGTTAACATTGTACATATTTAACCTAGATGACAGTTCCCAACTTGAATAAAGTTCTTTGTGAATTTTGCTACGGTTTAATTTAGTACTGGACTGAGGCAATCTTGAAAGTGTTAATAAGAAGGGTATACCCAGCGCTTGGGCTATGCCCTAAATTCCATAATCAATCAATCATTAAGAAGGGTATAAACTTAACATCCTACCAGGGATATGATGGGTATATGAATCACTAAAGAAAACAAGGGAAGACTAATTAGTGAGCAATCAACAGCATCTGTAGTTTGACCAAAATAATTAATATTTATATATCTGGAAAAGGGTTAAGTAATTAAACTGCTAATTGTACTACACACAAAGCTGGAAGTTAGGCTGATTTACAATTTTAGTACATTTAAAACCTCAGGGTCACTCTACTTACCAATAGGTCAGGCACTGTGGTTGCTTAGAGAATGTTAGAAAGTTGGTATATTGTAATTATACAAAGCACACAACCACAGTGATAGGCGAGTAGCCATTGTTTATTACAAATGATTGTAAAGTCTGGTTTCCAATCAAGATCTGAAATACATTATTCATGAAAAGGCACACTGGTTAATTGTTGTACTACCAGGATTCAGAAACAACTTATTCCTGGAATTATTCATAATGTGTAGGGATCTTTTTTTATGAATCAAATAGGGGAAATGTTCTCAATGGATATATCCATTGTAAAACTTCACTCACTCTAGAGGAATGTTACCAGCGACAATGAAGCTCTGCAGTTTGCAGTGAATATTTGTTGGTAGTATATTACTGAAGCCTAGAAGGATCTAAGGCTACTGCGGGGATTCAGGAATGGTTTAGTGCAATGGTACAACCATAATAACTACATAAATCAAATCACCTAAACTCTAAACCCTGTATGCTTTCTACTGTTGACAACTAAGAGGTGACAAGTGTAATCTGACGGGTAACTAAAACTACAGCAGAGTAAATTAAATTAAAAAGCAAATTCAACATAAAACCACCAAAGCTGATGGTTTTTTTCTTCTTTTTTTAGGACAGATGTAACGTAAAAAACCTGTAACATGGTCTAGCTTACGATTTGCAAATGAACTTAGAGATAACTCATTTGACAACAACCTTCTCAACAAAATGTAGACATTAAAAGAAAAAAAAAAGTTTATGCAAAATAATGACACAAGGTACATATCCAAAATATATTCACATTCAACTGGGCATTTTGGCATTTTGTTTAGTCATTTCGAAAGGATGTGGCACTACACAAGAACTAATTGTGCTATTCCACTTGGCAGCAATGGTTAGCATTCAGCTAATAAATAGAGTGAATATCAAGGACAAGAACGGGAAACCATAGGATTCATATTGGGTACGAAGAACCCTTTTCATTCTATGCCAACAGTTAACTTACTTTTTCTGGCCACTGGCAATTTATGTAAAGAACATTTTAGTATGAAAATATATACAATGAAATCAGTCACTGCAATCTAAAACTCTAAGTCTTTGTTATTAAAAATATGCCTTTTCTCTTAAATATCCATCTTCTTGTCTTTATGTATGAAAGATGACCCAAAAATCTGCATGTGCCATCTTGACACAGACTTCAAGACCAGTCCTCTGTTCAACGTGTTTATTAAATACAAAATGTTAATATAGTACATCACCTAGGTGAATTACATGGACAAGCGAGGATGACAAGCTGAAAGCCAAACACTTCTACTTGGTATTATTCATACTGCTGTAATCTAAAGAAACTACAATTAGCATTCCTTCAAGATGCAGTAAGATACAATGAACAGCAATAACTCCTGTAGCTTAAATCTTTTCCATTGTTGCCAACTACATTACAGTATATGAGAAATACAACCAAATGTAAGAGGCTCTCATATTACTTCAAATACCAAATCATTCTTATCTTAATCTTCCAAGACAATAACCAATAACCCAAATGCAGTAATCTAAAAACCAGCCAGACACTTCAACATGAATGGTTCAATTCCTTGAACATTCTCACTATATCCCAATGTAACAATTACAGTACCTTAATCTGTTCTAGTAGGTAACAACTTGATTGCAGTGATACGAAAGCCATTCAGATAGACTATGTATGGTTCTCTTCCTTGAACATTCCCACAAAAACCAAAGTACGTAACAACGATCAGGCTACCACCTGCATGAAGGGCACTCACCTGTGCTAGCTCAGTGTACGTCATCAAAGCTGGAAGCTTCAAAACTTGTAAGAGCCCACTTATTGGAACTTCATCAATCATATAATGACAATAATAACAACAACAGCTATCCTTTTGTCTGATTCAGCTAAAATGCTCCAAGATGGGATGTAGCTAGAAACAGCCACCTTCAGTACCACCAAGTCAGTCGAGTAGCATGGGGTCGTAGACGCAATCGGGGCAATTGTAAATGTGGTGGGGATGACAGTATGTGTAAGGATAACGATGTAATTCCCTGATTGTCATCTTGTGACTCTGTTTTTCTCGTTGGAGGGCGTGCTGGAGGCGGTCAATATCATGGTGTAGTTGGTGGGTGTCCATCTCGTGCAGGGAGTTTGCCCTTCGTAACTTGCTTGAGCACCTTTTCTCAGCATCCATCAGGTCCCTGTTTAAAGCCACTTCGCTGTTCACTCGACGGCGATGTTCCTCCTCTGCATCTGCCCTTGCATTGTCCAGTTCTTCCCGGAGGGCTCTTGCCTGTTAGAACAATAATGACCAAGTGAAAAAAAAATCCATTCTTATGAACTTTATTTAACTGGATTTTTATGGGCTTTAAGCCAAGCTGTACAGGCAAGGCAGCAGGACCTGTGATCATTCAGTGCCTTCATAGTGGCCAGTTAAAAATGAACTAATCTATACAAACTTATCTTTCACTAGCAGTTAAAAGTTACAATACAGAACCTAATAAAATTTCTATTGAAATCATACATAAAAACTTACAGGCTGTAGGATGTCTATTTTGTCATTTAATATCTGTGGGTAAGCAGCTAAATTGGAGCTAATGCACCAGAATGTTCAAGTGATAGTTGAGTGTCACACCGATCTCATACACAGACACCATTCAAAATCAGATTAGTATAGGTTATTCTCATTTGTCAAGTACCACAATTTGACTGAGAGAACTTCAACCTTCCAGTCCCAATGACAAGATGGGTCCCCATGTAGAGTTAGCTGACACATTTTGAGAAGACATGAGAGGTCGTACCTCATCCTGTAGCTTGTCGATGTTGGACCGCAGTCTCCTGTTTTCGTCGACGAGGTCTGACGAGTGGTCTTTAAGTCGCAGCGTCGTATCATTGACCTGTTGGTTAGGAACAGACAAAGATTACAACATATCGTCTGTGAGACTTGCATGTTAATCAATACAAAATAACTCACTTGTTTGTTTGTGTTACATGGAACCAGCGGTTATTCAGCAACGGGACCAACGTCTTTGCGTGACTTCTGAACCACTTCGAGAGTGAACTTCTGTCACCAGAAATACACATCTCTCACCTCTCAGTGGAATGTCCGAGAATCGAACTCGCGGCCATCGACATCGAGGTGACACGCCAGCACCATACCGACCACGCCATTGAAGCGTTAATAACTCACTAGTAATCACTTCATTTACAAGAATATACTGTACAACACCCAGGTTTATGATATACAGGGTGATTAAAAAAGAATGACCCTATTTCATGATTAAAAATTTTATGAAGGAAAAATAGCTAAAAATAAAACTTATAATACAAGTATTCTACTAACAGTCAAGTTTTATTTCACATGTTACAAGTGCTCAATATGGCCACCCCTTGCAGCACGAACATCATCAATACGATATGAGAATTCTTCCCAAACACGCTGAAGCACATCAGGATCAATTGAATTGATCGCTGTTGTCATTCGAAGTTTTAAGTTTTCCAGGTCAGTTGGCAATGGCGGAACAAAGAGGCAGTTTTTCATTTAAAAATGCTCTAACTGATAAGCTCCAGTGGGGATGCGCCCCATCTGGAAAACTTAAAACATCGAATAACAACAGCGATCAATTCAATTGATCCTGATGTGCTTCAACGTGTTTGGGAAGAATTCTCATATTGTATTGATGTTGTTCGTGCTGCAAGGGGTGGCCATATTGAGCACTTGTAACATGTGAAATAAAACTTGACTGTTAGTAGAATACTTGTTTTATAAGTTTTATTTTTTGCTATTTTTCCTTCATAAAATATTCAACTATGAAATTCAGGGCCTCTGTAACACGGTTTTTTGGATTTTGCTCCTTATCAAAGCATCGGATGTAGCTGAAAGTTGACATATGTATATTTTACAACTACACACAAATTTTGTCAGCATTATCAATAACCTAAACCCAATAGTTTTATTTTATATAGTAAAAATGATCTAGCCGACGCCATGGCCAATGATTGTGAGCCAAGAGTCGAAAAACATTCCTTACGTAAGCAAGGTAAACATCGTTTTACGAAATGTTGCCCCGCCCATCCACCAGACAGAAACCCATTCACCTTATTCCATCGGCTCTGAAACCCATAGTAGTCAAGAATGGCTAACAGGATTTGGAATTGTCCCCGTGGTTGCAAAACTGCATTTGTCTTACGACTTGCAACTTTATACAGTCAAGAGAAAGCCGTGGCCATACTTACTATAGCCTGAATAGGTAATTATTCAGTTTCTAGTTTAAATCCAATGTTTATGGTCTGATTTGTATTTAGCGTAACGTGATTATAATACTTGTGATGTCATTCAGGATTTTGAACATTTCCATTAACTATTCACTATGCCACCAAGAGAGAGAGGGAAAGAGTGAGATTGTATGTAGACAGTCTTTATATAACTATTTTGGTTAAAATAAGATTTTTATCCAAAGTAAATACAAGCTTATGTGTGCTAAAATCTCCAGCAGACCAACGGATCATCCGATATGATATAATTTTTTTTCTTCTTCTTTAGTCTGTACGACCATGTTGGATAAAAAGACTTTATGAATGGTGGAACGATACATAGATGTGGGTGGGTAACTGTGCTAGCGTTAGTAATTTACTTACTGTAGCAGTAGTGCCGCAAAATTAGTAATAGCAGCAATATACATGAATTAAACGTTTAGGCCAACTGCTGGATCCCCCTGAGGATCATTTAGCACTTCTTACAACTACTCGAGAAATGAGTTTATATAGCCAGAAGTTAGATTTTCTAATACAACAATGTCCATGATAGCCTTCATTGTTATCCTGAATTATAAAGAGGCCAAAGTGGGTGGAGCCTCATGAAGTCATCATTCTGACGATAATTATTGGTGAAGGTTTAAAGCCAAAATACGGTACCGTCTATTTTTTTTCTTTTAGTAAATAGGAAGATAGCCGATAAATAAAAAATTGCTTGACATTGGATACAGCAGCTATCAAATCAAGCTTGTCTACTATGTCTTTGAAAATTACCAACTATTCCCTACATCTTGTCAATCTGATTGTGACCTATAAAGTAGATTATAATTTCTTAGGGCACTTATTTTGGGAGTTAGACTAATAATCGAAGTGTTTTTGTATTTAACATATTTTGTTGGTTTGTTCATTATGACAATTATCAGTGGAGAGGATTCAGAGTTCATAAAGGTGTACTGCTTTGCTTGTATTTAAATTTTTGTCATTGTTGCCAGAGGTATAGCCTTCGTTACGTATAGCCAATCATCCATCGAGAAAGAGGGAAGAAATGCTGTCATAAGTTACGTAACGAGTGCGTTCGAAACCTTATCTCTGAGTAAGTTGGCCCGTCTTCAAAAAAAGTCACTGTTACATTTTAATGTAGATATAATGTGTATTCTGAATAAGCGTTATATCTATGAAATTCATAGATAAAAAGTTATTGCCAAAAAACCGTGTTACAGAAGCCCTGAATCTCATAGTAAGTCATTGCTGATGTATGTATGGCAGCCACAGAGAATTGCTTAATTCTCTCAAAGTTGAAATGGTTTGAGAATAAATGAGGAATGGTTGGTTAGAAAAGCTGTAGATATAAACGTAGCATTTACCTGCAAAACACGTAATATTTATCAGCATTAGAGCACAATGAACGTATTTGTATCAAAACACCTGATTTACGATATCTAAATATATTAATTTACCAGCAAAACAAGTATTTACGAGCGCAATGTATGTATTATCTGCATCAAAACACCTGATTTGCGACATCCAAATATATTCATTTACCTCCATTAAAATCTAAAATTCATAAACCTCATACATTTGCGAAATATGTTCGTATTTATGCACGAATCCAATCTATCTGCATTATAGCAGAGTCACGAAACCCACATGCATTTATCTACTTAAATATTTCCACGACTCTCACGAGGGGACTGCATACTGTCAGACCTCTTTGCATTGTACAGCATTCACAATTCAGTGCATTGCAGTGTCTCGTATTACCGTGTACAACAGTAGTACCTATTGTTCTCTTACTACAGTCAGACAGACCCTATTCGTTTGTCCACAATACTAACTGGATTGCGTGACCCGAAATCTACGAAGAAGCAGAAAGATTATCGAGCATTCAAGAAAACAGGTAGAGAGAGAAAGAGAGAGAGAGAGCACGGTCAGCTCAACAGGAATTATGAAAAACAGCCCCATCACATGCGAGTATAATACTCTCATGGTGTACTACGTTCTTCCTCTCTCATACGAAAGTACTACTGCAGTGTATGTCCAGGCTGTGTCTTGGGACACCTGTAAGTAAGGTGCAGTCTCTCTCTCTCTCTCTCTCTCTCTCTCTCTCTCTCTCTCTCTCTCTCTCTCTCTCTCTCTCTCTCTCCCCTGGTACACGGTTTCAACCAAACATTCACTGCCACTGTAAATCTATAACCAAGAACTTCGAGAGCTTGGCTCTCAGTCTCTTCGGGAAACACACAGCATAACATAAACACAAGACGAGAGAGAGAGAGAGATGCACGGATTGGTGAAATAAGCAAAGACCTTTAGTATTACTAAACAAAGACACGCCAGTGACGTTTACCTCATCCAAAGAGGCGACGGTGCCACGGTACCGAGCAGAGAGATCCGAGTACCTTCGTTCGAGCTCGGCCACAGTGTTGTGCAAGGTGGCCAGTTCATCTCTCAAATCCTGCCAAGGAAAATATTATAGGTAATAAATCAGCAAGCCACATCAGTTATGGTCAGACGGAGATGAAAGGATAAGTTTTTTAAAAGGTAATCCATGGAAAGATTATGCTCCTAAATGACTATTATTACTAGCATCGTCCCTATAACCATTCAAGAAAGTAGTCCTACGTTAACTTGTAGAATTCTTTAGGATTCCCTCTCATATACTTTAATAATATTTCCTCGCTTTTAATCGAGATATAAAAAGGTTCCTCTAACCACAGAGCTAAAGAAGGAACCCAGGTTTGTCTTTGGGTATGTTATAGATAGACCAATAAGACAACAACCTTTCTACTGCCGGGCATGACGAACATTCAGCCCAGCCTATGGCCAGTCTCGGCCTTAATTACTAACCTATATCACGATAATCAGTGCCTGTATGACCTCGGTGACTCACCTGTATGTGCCTTTGGTATCTGGTGTTCTCCTCGACGGTGGCCTGGTGCCGTGATCTCTCCAGCTCCAATTCGCTCAGAGCCCAACAGCCACATCGCCTGCCGAAACCCATCACAGATTCGGTCCTGTGTGGCGGGAAGGCATTCGTCAGCGCGCTAATATATCAGCCAAGACTTATATATAAAATAGAATATACTAACCTAAAAAGTTAATAAATCAATGCGTGATTCAGTTAAACCGATAAATGGTGGAGTATAGTAGCATATACAAACTCAAGCTGTCATAAGTCTATCTTAAACTAAACAACAATAATCAACGCTTAAATATGCCAGTGCTCGAATTGGGCATGTTGACCTATCCACTCTTATTTCTAAGTCTTCAACTTCTTCTCTTACAGAGATTGTCTTTCTAAATTATCCTAGATTTCAAGTATGTGTAATTCTCTTCCATAAAGGGATTTATTTTACGGGTTTGTGCTTATATTCTATACGAAGCCATTTGGTTCGTAGTTTTGGCCTCTCTATTGTGGTAGTATGTTTGGCTTCTTCAACCACGAAATAACATCAACAGTAAGGCAGTCGAACATACAGCATCAAAAACAACGTAAAACCGCAAAATTTGCAGAACGCGCATGCGCCAAATCGTGCTACAATCACAGGGAACGAAACCTAGCGTAATTTGTCTGAAAGGAAAACGAGGACGAAAAATATAGAAACAAACTGAAATATATATATATATAAAAAGCAAAGAATCCGGTTGCTTGCCCCTTCCTGTTCAGCACAGCAGATGAATGAATCAATATTTCAGAAAGGTATATTTTCTTCCGTGGTCACCCTAGTACTACTAGTAATAGTACTACTTCTACAGTTCCAAGATTACGTATTGACCAGTGCAGGCTTTCTTGCAAGCAGCACGGTTGGTTGGCCATTTTACTTAATCTTATACAGAGGCTAAAATGAGGAATAGAATATAGAATTTAGGCCAAAAGCCAAGTACTAGGACCTATGAGGTCATTCAGCGCTGAAAAGAAACTAAGAATTAAATAGGATTGAAGGGTGTAACATTCCAAATTGCATTTACTTCACTACAATATTTTTATCTTAAATAATATTCGGTTTCACAAACTTGTAGCATAACGGACAACCCAGATCTGCGTGAGGTTAAAATTGAAACTGTTACTGTGTTTTTTCCTCTTGATGAATCTGTCACATTTATGGGTTATCACTTGAATCTGGGAAGACAAGAGAGTGTAGAAAATTACGGGGCTTGAGGTTAACTGTGGACATATATCTTTATAGCATCGTGATCTGGGCTGTGTGAGAGAGAGAATGTTCTGCTGAAGCAGTGTTGATTTAAGCTGAGAATAAATAACCAAATGATTATTTTAAAAAGGCATCACCAATTCAATAATAGTAATGATTATTATTATTGTTATTATTACCGTCAGTGTTTTAGATACAAGACAAAGCTTTCTTTGGCTACGTGTTTCAAACATTGCAAGTCGAATATATATATATATATATATCCCGTATATATATATATATATATTATATATAATATATATATCTATATATATCGACCATAGTCCAATAGGGAAGAAATATATAAGCAATGCCGTGAACGGAATCCCAACACGCAACTCTAAAAGTAGTTTATATTTAGTTTTTCTTTTACTTCGTGCTGTAGAAAACGAGATTTTCGTCACTTTCTTGTGAAAATTATTGCCTACAGAGTTAGAGGTGTTATGAAATGGGGGGGCCGGGCTTGTTTTGGTGGTGGTGGGAGTGAAATAAGTTTATATAAACGTAATAAGGCTAGAATATTGATCCGAATGTAGTATCACACACACACACACACACACACACACACACACACACACACACACACACACATATATATATATATATATATATATATATATATATATATATATATATATATATGTATAATATATTATATATTATATATATATATATTATATGTGTGTGTGTGTTGTGTGTGTGTGTGTGTATTATATGTGTACATATATAAAATACCTATCTGTCACTAACAATATTAAACCCTTTATATTGGGATTTTGGTTAAAGATTCCCCCTGTAGTAAATAGCTAAGTTCCATAGCACCGCTTTAAAAGACAAAAATACTTAGGAACGCAAACCTCCACCAAGGCAATAGGTTGCAAATGCTTCAACGATATCTCGTAAATGGTTGAACGGATTTCGATAAGATTTATCTGAAGCATTAATGGGGGATCTGCCTCTAATGGCAAAGTTTCGGTGGGTACCGATGACGGTCTTGGCATGATTTCAGTGGTCGTAATGAAGGTAAAATCTGGTTAAGTAATCGTAGTAGGCTATGAAATTGGTCGGTCGGTCAGTCACTGAATGTTGAGGCAAAGTTCCTTGTAAATGAAATCAGTTTTCACCAAAAGACAGGGGGCCTCAGTTGCGTGGTCGGTATGGTCTTGGCGCGCCACCCCGGTGACCGCGAGTTCGATTCTTGGACATTCTAGTGAGGAATGAGAGATGTGTATTTCTGGTGATAGAAATTCACTCTCGACGTAGTTCGGTAGTCACGTAAAGCCGTTGGTCCCGTTGCTGAATAACCACTGGTTCCATGCAACGTAAAAACACCATACAAACAAATACAAACTCAGCGGATAAAACAGTCATTTATGAGATAAAACTGATAAAACAAACAAATCACCAAAACAATAAGTTTTTACAAACAATTTCCCGAGTACGAAACTAAACAAATTCATTTTCTTTAACTGCCAAGTAATAAAACAGTTTCACAGGGATTGGGATTTTAAAAACTTGAGAAAATCGGCCCTATAAATCGACAGAGTCTATAAATTATCACAAAGAAACCTTATAATGGTCCAAAAATGTTCCGTGTTTGTAAGGAATTACGGAAATGTACGTAATCTACGACTCTACCCCCCATCCCCTCAGCCCACCCGCCCCCTGCCGGCTTCCCTCGTCGATCGAAACTAGACGTGATACGAAATTCCTCAGAAATGTAGTCGAGTCGGCATATTCCCCTTCCACCCCCCTACAGAGTATCCATGAATAACCTACTATTATCCGGCCCCATTATGCATCATTATAATATGTTTTCATCTCGAATATTATTTCCTCCGCTTTTTAAAATTACGCTAACGACTGTACTATAATTCCGGTCTAAATCTGCCCCACCCCGCCCCCCTGCCACGGCGTGTCTTTATGGAACTTACACGAACTCATTTGACCAACTCCAGTCTATATCTCATGCAACAGGGATGGCTGGGGCTGGCCATGGCTGGCCTGGCGTGCGAGTTCATTTTTTGTCGGTGGTGTTCTTTTCGACTTCCTCACTCACTCGCTGGTCTTGGGCTTTCCAGCCTCTCTGTGACCCACTCCCACTCCAAACAGATTCGTAAGTCCTGTCACAAGCTTTGCTGGTTATCAAAGAAATTAGCATTCAGTATAGGTCATCTATACAACTGTTTTAACAGAGATCTTTTCCTGTCGAGAGCGACAACCAGATTTGCTGAACAGTAGCAGTGCCAACATGCAGTAAATGTCTCTGCTCTTTTCCATAGGTCCTTTATTCCTCTGCTACTACTACTAATATAATAATAATAATACTGACCAAACTCATCACATATGAACATCACTGGTTTACGAGAAAGGCAGCTCCGAGGCTAAACCTATAAATGTCGAATCAATGTCAAGAGTTTGGGAAAAAATTTACGTACTTCTTCCCAGACATTTCTTGCGTGGTTCCAAAATAAGAATAAGAGGAAGTCTGAAGAAGCACGCAAGTCTATGATTGGAAATCAGTTGGCACGAAATGCAAAGTTTTAAAAAGTATCTGACACTTTCAAATATGGCAATAAAAATGATCATAATTGAAGAGGGAGGAGTTCTAGACAAGTCGCCAACTCATCACACACAAATCACAAACTGCTCTAAGCAGTGCTTCTATACGATCACTATCCAGCATTTGTCGAAGGTTCGTTCTCCACTTACGGGAAATAAATTCCAAGGATTTTAATCAATATAAGGAAGATAACCATGTAATTAATAATTAGTAAAAATGATATTTAAAAAATTGTATATTTTAAAATAATTCATAATATAAAAGAATATTTTATAAATTGTAAATTCCCAAAATATTTCCGTTGAAGTATTCTGTGAAAAAAGAAAAGAAAAACAAAGACTTATAATCAATACATATAAACACGCACATGAGAGAGAGAGAGAGAGAGAGAGAGAGAGAGAGAGACTTTCAAAATGAACTATGTGAAATCAATCGCAAAGGACATAATGCCATTCATTACAACATGGTCACGGTTGCCAGGTCGTAAATTTGGCGAAGTACTGATCATGGCTGCAAGTCAAAATTTATGCCTGTGAAAAGCTGTAATAAATTGCTTTGAACTGCAATATACTACTTTCTTTTCGTTTCTGCTACTACCTGTCATGATTAGGTTTTACTTTAGGGAAATAAGAGGCCTTGAATATAAACGTAATATGTTTTGAAGAATATATATATATATATATATATATATATATATATATATATATATATATATAGATATATAAAAAAAGTCATATCACATTACCGTGATTCATATACGTACATCGAGCTACAAATGTCCTTTAATATCTAATTCACTCTACCTCGAATTAATATCTTATATGCTTAACCGAAGGGGAATTTTTATTAGGCGATAGTAGAATTGTCGGCGCCCAGACGCGAACCTAGGACACCATACAAATCCAGGAACGTCAGTGAAGCTTTTACCCACCACTCTTGCGGTGGTGGTGGGGGGGGGAGTGGGTAAAAGCTTCACTGACGTTCTGGATTTGTATGGTGTCCCTAGGTTCGCGCCTGGGCGCCGGCAATTCTATTATCGCCCAATAAAATTCCCCTTCGGTTAAGCATATATGAAAATATATGAATTCCGAGGTAGAGTGAATTAGATATTAAAGTACATTTGTAGCTGCTATGTATATATATATATATATATATATATAAGAGTTATTAGCCCTGAATAGCCTTAACAACCTGAAAGAGTCAGTGTGGGAGTATGGCGCACTGTTAATGAGCTTTCTCTATAGGTATTTAAACGAGTAATATGGAAATGTGGCCTCCCCAGGGGGTCCCACAAGATTGAGCACTTAAAGAACGTCATTAGTTGGAAGGGTGACCAGCAAGAAATCAATTGTAAAGGCCACAAAATTGAAGGTTCGAGTTTATCTGAAAGCAAAGAAGTTCTCTACCCTAGATCATTCGTTGTATTTACCGCCCAGCAACTTTCCAAGCAATCAGTCAGTCAAGTAAGCAAGCAAGCAGGCTAAATCTCCCGAAACCAATTTCCCATTCCGCGGAAGACACACACACACACCCAGCCAGGCAACGTCCCTTCTCGGCTAATAACGGCTTAAAAATAAAAAGAATAAAAAATAAAACGCCGTGTGTATACCTGACGGTAATCAAGCCGGGCTTCTGACCAAGGGGCTGTAATTAAAGGCAAAGTCACGCACGAGGGTAATGAGAGAATTCGGGCCCTGAGGGTCTATATACGTACTGAAGTTTGATAGATGATTCTCTCTCTCTCTCTCTCTCTCTCTCTCTCTCTCTCTCAAAAGGAATATTTTGTTTACGTCTGGGACCTAGTAGACGTTAGACTTCGTGTTGTCTTTCTTACTCTTTCGTGGAGCTCTGTAAACAGATCAGTTGCATCGTTCGGGTTGTTATTGCAATGTGCAAACAACTGAGTGTGTGTCACGCAAATATATGTGGTTTGGAGGTCAGCTATGAATTGAGATTCGTCATTGATTTACATTCTCTTGATGCCTTTGTTTACTCGGAATTAATGGGGCTTTTAGTTGGGTTACTTATTAATGAATCCATGTAACAAATACTATATGATATCTACGAATTACTCTTACTGCTGTACACCCTTACATAAATAAATAAAACGGTCTGCAACACTCAAAGTAATGTTAACAATAACTAGAAATCCATCAGTTTAACTGTTCAATACGACTGGCGATGAAAACATCATGCAAGGATAAAATATAACCAAATTAACAACATTACAACTTCAGGCAATCTAATGCATTGATTTCACACGAAGTTCAACACACAAGCAAGTAAAGAAACCTAAAACTATAAAGCTGAAGTCTCAACTTTCTTGAGCTGGAAAAAAAAATCATGGAAGGCGACTTTTACCCTATAATAATAACTCGGGTCAAATTTCCCCCTTCCCTCTTTCACAAAATTGCTATGACTAGTCCATGCGTAAGCTGCTTTTCCCTCTGGGAAATGTGAACTAAATTCGTAACATCACGTTATGGAGGCAGGTATGGGTTGGTTGCAAGACCGCTTGCGGGAATCTGCATAGCATGTACAGGCTTAGAGAGATTGGGGGGAGTAATATAGCAAAAGCTTATAGTATATATATATAAATATATATATATATCTATTATATAATATATATATATATATATATATATATATTATTATATAATAATATATATATTATATATAATAATATATATTATTTATATATTATTATATATATTATTATATAATATATATATAATATCTCTATTATAATATAATATATATATCTATATATAGATTTATTATAATATTATATATATATATATATAGTATAATATATATAATATATATATATATATATATATATATATATAGTTTATATATATATATATATAATATTATATATTATATATAATTTATATATATATATATATATATATAATAATATACACACACACACACACACACACACAAAACAAGAGGCATTTCCATATAAATAAAATGTACATACCTCAAATGACACAACTATGAATTTTCACTTTTTTCAATTTCTGCAATTACTTGTACCCCATAATACTACTGAGAGGAATTGTCCCGTGCTTTGAAACTTGTTCTAGCTTTGTCTCACACAGAAAATAGTTTCTGGGCCTTTGTAAAGTTCTACAGTGCTCGAATCCATCTTACTTCTTCTGCTCTGGTGAATCTACAGCCTTCTCTCAGCTGATTCTCAGGGCTTAAGTGTTTGTGATCCTTCCAGTCTGTCCTAAGCAGGCACAGCATCTACGTTATTACTCTGTATTACCACAACAGGTATGGAAAACAGAGGACAAAATGTACTTTTGATACACGGGATAATCTCCACTAATTTCAACAGGGAAATCTCCAGTAAAGGAAATACATCTCAGATAAAAGCACAAAACTCAAAAAATTTAGTAAGGACCTCAGACAAAGGAAGTCCTCGTGCAAAACAGTAATAATTAACTCCGTACATGCGGAGCAGAGGGCAAGGGAATGCACGAAGTCTGAGAGAAGAAGAAGAAGAAGAAAAAGGAAAAGAAGTCGCGAATGCGTGTAAGGTATATCGTAATTACGTTGAATGGAATTCACGCGAAAATCTCTGGTACGGTTCTCGTGCGAGCGAAGATTATATATACCGTCTGTCACTGTGAGGTAGAAATATATAAATATAAATAAGTCCGGTATCCGTGGCTAATTGAATGGTGGGATAATAATAATAATGGGCCGAAATGACTGCATTTAAGGTACAGGTTTTCTGTGATGTGTAAAATTACATAAATTATTTTCTTTGTAATTGGTCTATCACCTTCGAAACTATTACTCATTCTCAGCTCCTCCCTAATGATTCTGGGTTAAAGTCTTATTTATTTAAATTGAGACACAAAAGGAAAAAGTAAACAGGAATATTTGGAATATAAAATGCAGGTCAAAGCACAATCTCTGGGACCTATGAGGTCATTCAGCGCTGAAAGGGAAACAGAGAGTAACAAGTTGTGAAACTGGAAACCCCTCAAAGTTGTTGCTCTATGAAGCAACTGTCAGGATAGGGTTGAGGGAAGTAAGATAGAAGGGGGAGAATATGAACAGAGGTATAGTAAAAGGACTGAAAGGGGGTGCTACAGAGAACCTTAAGAAATGCCTACGGTGCACTGCGTTTGGTGCACTGATGGCACTAACTCCCTATTGGAAGAAAAAACAGTAAATAGGGAAAACCCACAACCGTAATGAAAACCCCTTTTCCCCAGAACCAACAGTATTGATAAGGGAACCGCGCAGAGGCCGTTACTCCGCTCATCTTCATCGTTCAGGCGGAGTAAATTTCCTGACGTCACGGCAAAGGGCTTAGACGTACCCTCCTGTATAAAAGGTGGGATATAGAGGTCGTAATGACTGTATTACACAGCCATTTTTAGCCATGCACGAAGGGAAATTATAATAAGGCTCCCCCGACCCACCCCAGACTGGCTGGACTGGGAGGGGAGCACTACAGAGTACAGCTTAAGATGGGGCAGTGGACCTTGTGGCATTATTGCAGCCCACCCCAGAAGAAAATACGAAAAACGAAAGGGGATATGTAAAGAAGTGGTTTCCAAAACCAAAATCAAAACGCACTGCAAATGATGAATATTTTAATGTATCTTGAATAGCCTAGCCCTAGTTTAAATGTCAAATATTCTGATGACGAAGCAGGACAACCCTAGACCAACTAGAGAGCCTAGGTACCGCCTTCAGTTGTCAATGATATGTGGCAGTGAGTGAAGCCCACTTATATGAAAATTGGCTTCTTCAAACAAGTATTCCATATTAACTTGCAGCTTTCTTAATATTAATCATCATAGAAGCTACCCAGGACACAGCTCAGCTATACTACTGTTCCAGTGGTCTACTAGGCCTAGCTGACATGCCCATGACAACCAAAGGAATTATTAGCAATCAGACCATGTTAATTTGGCTATGGGGTTCCTTACCAGGACTGGAAACAGGTACGAATACCTTGCATAACAAATATCGACACTAATTATATCTGATATAAGTGCATCTAGCCCTAACCGGATTCGAACCTAGGCCTATAGTTGCACGCACGTGCACACACACACACACACATGAGAGCGTAAGTTTGTGTTACACGCAAACAACCGATTATCAATATTCATAACCGCTCTTCATGGGAATATATATTTTTTCAAGTACGTATATAAACCCAAGAATTACAGCTGCGAATAGAAATGCGTCATGAAAATACGAAATGAAATCAGAGAACTTTGACTTCCTAATAAAAGGTATACAATTGTAAATATTTCTAAAAATTAGGGGTTCGAGAAGCGAAGACTGCATTGCATGCTGGGAGCTGTATTTACATAAAAGAGCTGCTGAATGAGACTAGTAGACCGTGTAGTATTGTCAAAATTGTTTTATCCGCATGAAATACGTTTCAGATATTCAGTCAACTTCTGGTAAAGTTTCGTCGTTGTTATTAAGCTGAAGACGATTTTAAACTGACGCGAATTCCAATACAAACTGCTACTGAAACTTGAAGCAATCTCAGCTCCCTAGTACGAGGGACAATGGCTCACAATGAGGCCTGAAAACCGATGCGTAAAGAGAGACGTAAACAATTCTCATTGAACAAATCCAGCGTTTCAGTCTTTTCCTGAAGATTACCGCAGTGTTATATAAATGACCCAGGTTGACCTGGCTGGGAAATGCGTTCGTGACCTTTTCCCCATCTCGTGATGTTGTTTACGGACGGCAATCATCGTTATTAGTCCAAACGTACTCTTTCTCTCATTATGTCATTTTCTCTCTCTCTCTCTCTCTCTTCACTCTCTTGAGTTCTCAAAAAAAAACTCATCAAAGTGCTCGGGTCGAGGTCGTCTCTCTCTCAGGCTCTCTCTCTCTCCTGCTTCTATTTGAATACTTGATATATAAATGGCCACAGATGCATCAGCACTTATCACACACGCATAATAAGTTACTATTTTCTCAGGTCACGAGAGCTACGGGCGGAACTAATTGCTATTACCAACGTATGCAATTCCATTTACTTTGAGTTGATATATTCGTGCTAGACCCGTGTGTGTGTGTGTGTGTGTGTGTGTGTGTGTGTATTCGTTCTGTCTTGTAAACAATAGTAGACTCCTTACTGAAACCTTTAAGAATTCTCAATAGGCCTCTAAATCATCTCATGGTCTCCAGTATTAGAAAATTGGAATCTAATAACCATATTAATACAACGACAGTCATATAATTAAATTTCATTATTTCAACTGTATGCATATCACTCGCACGTAATCACAGGTCAAAATATATTTCGAGCAGCTTTTTATTATTTTTCTGCAAGGAAAAATACTAAAAAGATGGTTGAAATGACCGGACGTGAGCCAATGAGAGTTCTCAATGTGATTTTTTTCGAGTTGCCAAAGCGCAAAGCAAATCCGTCATTTAGATACCACACTTAGCTGTTTCAGAGTAGCAAATGACCACCAACTTACTAAATACCTTCACTTAGCAGTTTCAGTTCAGCAAATAACTACCAAATTACACATGAGTACCATGCAATGTAGCTACTTAAGGAAAAAAGGTCCAGAGAACGAAATAATCCAGCACTTCAGATTTTACTGTACCATGGTAGCTAAATACATGTCGTGCAAATATATATAAAAAAGCACTTAATACCCTTTACTGTATACGTATGCCTTTAAACAACTTTCTCAACGGCGAAACAGTTAATGCAGATAATGTTCGTATGATCACGCAAAATCCATCTTGGCTTCCCCAAAAAATCATCAAAATCAAGCGGGGTTTGGTACAGTAAACTTCGGTAACCTATGATATGCAGGTTGCAAGAAACGCTATAGCAAACGTCTCATATTCTCGCTCGTTTAGCACTGAGTCCCACGAATTAATCAACCCACGTTTGAGTAAAGTTTTATATGAATATCAAATCAACCTTTGCAAGGTGCAAGGCGAGAACATTACCCGAGGTACGGCACAGGTACGGCAATGGCTGTAGCAACCTCACAAGCGGTTCCTGTGACCAATAGATTTTATTGACACCTATTTCTATTTTAAACCAGTCCAACAGAATATACATTCAAATTCTAAATAAATTGCTTTAGGCATACAGCCAACACAGGAACCTGCAAACAATAAACTGTTATGCCAGGATCTATAACTGGTCAACATGGGCCTAAGGTAAAAGTGAGCAGCGAGCTACTATACCTGTAATGGAAACCTGGTAAAATGATAACTACGCAGCATGATTACGAAAACTTTGCATTAATTCCTTCGCAATGTGAAATAGTGAAATCGCTTCATACTTAAACTGGCTGTCTACTTCCATCTAGGCTTTTAATTCGCCATTTACATCGACTGAGTGATTGAGAACTACTTCGTTTCGCGTATGTGGGGGGTGCCAAACTGCCAAATTGGAAAGGATGAATGTGAACCAATCTTAACATATTGGCATTATTCAGTTTTAGATGTTACGCGCACACAAAATGCTATAGCCGAGATGTGTCGAGAATGCTTCAAGCTCATTTACGAAAAAGGTATATTGACATTTAGCCCATTTTGTAAAGGACGTCTTTCAGTCTGCAGACACCGATTGTCGAAATCCCGCCTTTTTTTTTTAATGATGCTCCAATTTACGGCAACGGTGTTGATGAGCGATAATTAGCTTTTTTACAAACGCCTACTGAGATGATTCATTCGTATATAAAATTATTTCAATGTGAGAAAAATAGTGAATCGATGCGAAACCATGTAAATTACTCGTTTATTCTTATATAGCTGCCTATAACACCGAATATTCGCCGGGTTTTAGTTTTTCGACATTTTAATTATTACCGCCCAAGTTGACGAAACCCAAACGATCAGTTTATCTCTAACCGTGTCCAGGTGTACGTGCGTTTGTCTCGCGGCTCCGTAAAAGCGATGTTAATCGTCAAATTAACTATTTTAATCTTATAAAGTGCTCATATTAATAGGATATACTCAAGAAGGACGATTTCCTATCAAACGCGGCGCTTTTGAAGCGCGAAAACGGATAAAACAAGGATCGTCGACCCGAGTGACAACGCTACCGGAGCCATCGGCGTCACAAGGTAAACTACGAACCTTTCGTTATTTCGTTTTAATTTGTTGTTTTCATCATAAATTCCAACTTGTGACCCGGAAAAGTTTTTATATGTGTAAATTCATGTCATTTACCGTCAATGATACGCAGTTTTAACGTAGGTGGCAAAAAAGGGTTAACGTTCTTAGGCCTATATCGACAGCACGCTCGAGTTGCGGCGTCTCTAATTTGCAGCATTTATTCTGATTATGGATCGACATCGTTCCTTTGATGCCATATTTATTTAAATTTTTACGATCTCTAACTATTAATCTCGGTAATATGCGTAAAACGAGAAATTTTTGGGTACCAGCTTAGGATAAGCTTATGTGGGCTATCCT
>NC_087212.1:1910027-1932527 GCF_015104395.2 Macrobrachium nipponense
TTAGTACTATCCCGTGGGGAGTCAAATGTATTTCGCCGTGTTCAGTCCTAGTCCTAGGGGGATCAAATATCCCTAATTGCATTTGATCCCCCAGGGGTTAGTACTAAACATGGCGTAACACATTTGACCCCCAAAGGGATTATAGTACCAAACACGGCGAAACAGTGTAGATGAATCACTATTTCGCCGTGATTAGTACTAGCACTCGGGGATCAAATGTTCCTATGCGAATTGGGTATTTTGAATATGCCCCATGGATTTCCTAATCACTGAATTTCACATATTCCATGTAACACAATTTAGTTCGGAGACTGCTAACCGCATATCGACACCTTTCAAGTCAGCCGTCTTCGATGCACGCATTGAAACTTGAGCCTATCATGCACCATGTGGAAACAAACAAGAGTATTTGCATTACGCCACCTTTTCCATCTATTTTTTTCCCTGTTACTTCCTTGCTCTGGATTTTTTTTCCTGTTACTTCCAGCTCTGGATTTTTTCATGGTAGTCCTGTGGAGTTTCATAATCCTATGGATCGTCCTTTGTTAAAGAAAGAAGCCTTTGCTTTGTGAAAAATGAACTGATTTATGCTGTCCGTACCCCATCTCAGGTTCCTCCGCTTAGGGGAAATTACAAACTTGGTGAATATTAAGCCCGTTTATAAATAACCGGAAGACTTGTGTTTACTGTGGGGTAGATGTACAGAGTATATGAGTTATGTGAAATATAATGTGGTTATTTGAACCAAACGATGATTATCATCAGCTGATTAGAATTCTAGCTAATTGTGATTGGCGGAATGGAGACTTTCATGGTATGTGTATGCATCAATATTTTTACTTGCCTTTTCTCATTCATAGAGTTGAGTTACAGTCGTTTTATTATCTCGTTAGTTAGGAATGAAATACAAGATGGTGATGCTATGATGACAGTTTTGGACTTTAATGAGGGTAATACAGTTTTTACATAGTGTAACAATACCAGTATATTTAATTTTTAATACTGCTATACACCAGCCAATCTGAGCCAAGATATGAGCTTCAGTTCGATGGGCTGTTTTTGATGTTTTAGTGCAAAATAGATATTTTTTATGAATGTATATATAATTTGAAATAGCCTTCTTATACAGTGAGTTAGCTCTCTCTCTCTCTCTCTCTCTCTCTCTCTCTCTCTCTCTCTCTCTCTCTCTCTCTCTCTCCAGCTGACCAGCCGTTGGAGGAGACAGTCGATTCATTACATGACTCACTTGTAATAGCAGGGCATTCTTCATGATACGTAATGAAATGAACGAAAGCCCATACATTACCATGATCACATTTTAGCGTGGGTGCACTCGTTTTGGGGGCTCTGTTTACGACTTTAAACCCTGCCATCAATATTGCATGGTTTGCCCACGGGACGGCGGACACAAAGAAAGGTGCATTAGTACAAGTAGCGTTCAAGTTGTATATATGTGTGTGTATAGATTTACATGTATATATATATTATAAAATATGTGTATTTAAGTATATGGTATATATATAAATATAATTATAATATATATATATATATATACATATATATATATATATATATATATATATATATATATATATATATATATATATGAGGGTATTAATGTTAAGAATGTTTAACCTGTTGTAATTAATCTGCGTTGCTTAACATATATTAAACACTATTAACTGATTGCTTTTCCGCCAAAGCTACATTTATCCGGATTAGATCCGGACGTAGACTGGCTTGTCAGTAAAGGACTAAACAGGAGAGAGAGAGAGAGAGAGAGAGAGAGAGAGAGAGAGAGGAGAGAGAGAGAGAGAATACCGTTCCCTATTTATTAAATTTAATCTCATAACAACGTCACGTAATAGGATTAAATACATTTTAAACCCTCGTAAAGATGCATTCATTATGGTTTACGGCCAATAAACTTCTGTATTTGCCGGATTCTTAATGAAACTAAATTCTTTGGCGAATCGTATCAACAACAGCTGCTAATCCGTAGCGTTCGTTAACTTGACACTAAAAAATTTCGCCGAATACGTCATTGTGGTTGATTTAACGGAACACTTATTCATTGTATTGTCTTAAGCGGAAGGTGTTTATAGATTTATTTTTAAATATACGAATTAATTCAAGAAAATTAGAAAAATTTAAGATATTTAAACCTGTTTAGCGAGAGTAGATGATATATGCAATGACGTAAACTTAATAATAAATAATAGATCTTGAAAATGACGACATTGTGGTTAATGCAACAGTACGGTAATTTATAGCATTGTCTTATATGGGAGGAATACCAAAGATTTTTTTTTTTTTTTTTGTATGTGAATTGATTTATGAGCAAATTTAAATTATTTTTATTAATGTCTAGCAAGAGTAGATAAAATATAAGGTGACGTCGTTAACACAGTATATGAAAAAAGGCATTGCTTTGCTCGAAGCAAACACCATAGCATGTCTTTACCCCAAAAGTATCACCCTTTAGTTGTGGAGTCATGCGCAGCACGCTTCATATTGTTTCAAAGAGATTATCGGTTCCCCCCGTGCTTTTCTCCCCCGAAAATGTTGCAACACTATGTAATTTAGCGACTTAGTAAATGAAAAAAGGAAGCAGAAATTGTCTATGGCCACTCTTTGATATTTACCTTAGAGGAAGGGGCCTATCAATTATTATTATTATTATTATTATTATTATTATATAAAATTAGTTTAAAAAATATCCACAATTATATGTAAAAAATATATTTCTATGTAAAAATATAAAACACAAGCACTTTCGAACACTTGAACGGTGTTCTCATACAGTGTGACGTTAAAATGTAATCACTGATGAGGAAGGAACACCGTTCAAGTGTTCGAAAGTCTTGTTTTATATTTTTACATAGAAATATATTTTTATATATAATTGTGGATATTTTTTAAACAATTTGTTTTCACGGAATTGTGAATTTCTTAACAAATTATTTATTATTATTATTATTAGTATTATTATTATTCAACATAAATAAAAAATTCGTATTGGGGATAAGCCTCAAATTATATCATGAGGTATATATATATAATATATATATATATATATAGATATATATATATATATATATATATGATATATATATCCATATATATATATATAATATATATATATATATCAATTATTATTATTATTATTATTATTGTTTAAAAAATATCCACAATTATATATAAAAATATATTTCTATGTAAAAATATAAAACAAAGGACTTTCGAACACTTGACGGTGTTCCTCATCAGTGTGACGTTAAAATGTAATCACTGATGAGGAACACCGTTCAAGTGTTCTTCGAAAGTCTTTTGTGTTTTATATTTTACATAGAAATATATTTGTTATATATAATTGTGGATATTTTTTTTAAACAATTTGTTTTCACGGAAGTGAATTTCTTACTTAAAATTATTATTATTATTATTAGTATTATTATTATTCAAAATAAATAAAAAAAATTCGTATGGGATAAGCCTCAAATTATATCATGAGGTATATATATATAGATTATATCTATTATATTATATTATATATATAATATATAATAATACTATAACATATATAATATATAATATATATACTATAATAATATAATAATTATAATATATGATATATTATATATATATAATACATATTCATATATTATATATAATATATATATATATATATATATATATATATATAACCATAGAATAAACTGGAATTTGTCACATATAATTTATAGCAGCAACTGCGGTTACAAGAGTCAAATGATGGAATCGGTCTTGATTAAACAGAGGCAGGTAATGAACATCTCAAAGGGAGTACGGGATTCAGATGTCATCGATAAGGTTTTCATTCAACCAGCGCTTAAGAAGATTAAAGGAAGATTATGAGCGGGAGTGACCTAAATTGGCTTACCTGTGGATGGACCTCTTGGTATAAATACCACCTTTTCTGTAACTTTTCTCATTCATCTACCTGAAGAGGGATACAGCAGTCTCTGAAATATAGGATTTTTCTTTCTATATTTTGATGTTTTTATAGGCTCCTTTTATTTTAGTAGATGGAATTCTGTTGTAACAACATTTTACCAGTCACACACACACACACACACACACACATATATATATATATATATATATATATATATATATATATATATATATATACATACATACATATCATACATACATATACATACATATATATATATATATATATATATATACATACATATTAATCGTTTCAATCTGCTTAAGCTTCATTGCTATTAACTCTCCTGACATTTCGTGACAATTCTTACTTATTTTTTTTTTTTTTTTATCCAGCGTCTTGACTTGTGTCTACAGTCGTGTTGCATGTATTTTATGGTATCTAGTCATGAATATGTTCTCCAATACATTTTCTACCACGCCACTTAAAGGTACATGGCAAAATTCATAAAAATTAGAATGGAATGTATACATATATCTAGACTCATTTTCTTGCCATAAATTTCATTGTAGTATAATTTTCTTGTATATATTTTCCTTATTCATTAATCTTGCGTTACAACTAGATATATGAACTAGCAGCCACTCACAATCACAACCACCCACACACTATATGGGGACAGAACCGACCATCTTCGGATGGTGTCATCGGCCAATGTGGGCGTCGTTGCTGCGTGGTTTAGCGCTTAGCCATGTTTGCTTGGTATTTCGATCGCTCCTAGCCTACCAGCCATCGGTCTACCAAGCTGTAAATATATCTCAATATCTTGCTTGACCGTAGCAATATTCAGAATATGGCTTCGTACTAAGGGAAAGTGTCATTTTGTTTTTCAGGTATCAGTAACCTATGGTGCACACAATTTCGGACTTAATTTTGCTATTCAAATTTAGATTTTCCATGATTTCTGAACATGGGCAAACTAAGGGTGCCTTTTCCGTAGTCTAGAATAATAGTGAATAATGGTGCCTTCCTGATGGTGTTGATGTCGAAGGTCGTTGTTTTAGCCCTTAAGTGATTGTTGGTTGCATCTTTTTTGTAAGTGACAGAAGAGAGAGACTAAATTTGCCCATTACATTCCGTTGCAGAGCCCACGGTCTTAATGAAGTACTGAATTTGAATCTGATAATTATGCAGTCAGGTCCTTCTTCAGGGTCAGTGCTATCTTTAATAGTACGTGGTAAGGGTTCTGGTTTCTCTTCATTCCTGTTTAATAATTATTGGAGGCTAATCTTACATGTAAGCTGATTTTAGCGTTGGAAGACAATACGAATTTTACCTCACTGGAGATGTACTCGATATTCACGAGGACATAGATAAGCCACTCTATCACCAAATAAGTTTCCTCTATGTGAAGCAATGTACAAGGGCGATTTGATCATAAGTAGCAGTAGTAGAGTTGAGGCATGGCCAGTGTATCCACTCCCGTGACAACATGGACTGTTGTGTGAGGTTTCCACGTAAGTAACAAATTGAACTTAGATTATCTATTAGGAAGCTACAGGGGGCTGCCAACCCCTTGAGCGTTATTCGATATCTGATTAATAGTGTCTTTGTGAAAATATTTGCTTCTGGTTCTGATCCTCCTCTTTCCTTTCTGACTCTCTCTCGAACATTCAGGGTTTTCGTGACAAATGGGTGTATAGAGACGAATGATCTTAGATAACCAATAATAACTGAAGTGTTGGATGATTGTATTGCAGAGCTAAAACAGAAGTGTTAACATAAGTTGCAAATACAGTAAGAGATGAAGAATAACAGAACAACCAATCCCACGCTTCAGGTTGTCTCTCACCCACCGGAAGAGACTTTTATAATCCCGGCATTGCCACGCATTGCGGTGGTTCTCCCACTCCCTCTTTTTGTCTTCTCATTTCGTTCTTCCTCATTAGGTCACTTCCTTCCCTTCGTTTCGTTCTCCTTCATCAGCTCAGAGTCCGAGTAGTTATAAAAATAAAACGTTGCCTTCTGGAAGACTTAAGTAGCACGAACAAGGAATAGGGGGCCAACACTGTTCTTAATACTGTTCTGATTGACAAGATGTTATAGGAAACACATCGAGGTGATATTGCTCTCTCTCTCTCTCTCTCTCTCTCTCTCTCTCTCTCTCTCTCTCTCTCTCTATCAGTATATATGTATATTATCTCATATACATTATTATTTTTATTTTACAATGGCATGTATGTATTATATAATATATATATATATATATATATTGATATATATAATATATATATATATATATATATATATGGAAAACAAGTTATGACGTAAGTTTTATATTACTGGTAATAGTAAGCGAATAAACGCCATCACTATCGCCATTATCTTATGTCTCCCTAAAACGAAAACAAATCTTACACATCGAACTCCATTCATCTGGCTTATGGAGGCCTAATTTCTTATTTTCATTCGTGACTCCTCTCCGTTAGGCCTAATACTAGAACATAAAATTACAGCCTAAGCTGATGGCGTACAATTTCCTATTATAGCTTTCAGCTGATTCAAATGGAGCATTTTCGTTTATGAGCACGCCTATCTACTTTATGCTATTATATTATTATTATTGTTATTATTTTTTTTTTTTTTGCTCTATCACAGTCCTCCAATTCGACTGGGTGGTATTTATAGTGTGGGGTTCCGGGTTGCATCCTGCCTCCTTAGGAGTCCATCACTTTTCTTACTATGTGTGCCGTTTCTAGGATCACACTCTTCTGCATGAGTCCTGGAGCTACTTCAGCCTCTAGTTTTTCTAGATTCCTTTTCAGGGATCTTGGGATCGTGCCTAGTGCTCCTATGATTATGGGTACGATTTCCACTGGCATATCCCATATCCTTCTTATTTCTATTTTCAGATCTTGATACTTATCCATTTTTTCCCTCTCTTTCTCTTCAACTCTGGTGTCCCATGGTATTATTATTATTATTATTATTATTATTATTATTATTATTATTATTATTATTATTACTGGCAGGAAAGATAGAGAAGCAATAAAAGACTGTATTTGTATATCTGCTCTACCTTTTGCATATGAATTTATAGTAGAAGTTTTGTGTAGGACTATTTAGTGCAATGCTAAGGAAATTTCCCATTGCAAGAAAGACACGGTAGCGAGTGCCTTAGGTGGGCAGTAGAATATTCTATATCCGTCCAGGCAGGAGCTCTTGTGGTTCCATTCTTTAGGAGTCGTGGTTCGTTTTGTCTACAAGAGGTGGTTCCATCTCCCAGAAGGCACGATAATGACCCATGGCAACTACCATTGTCTTTAGATCCTATCTAGTTGCATGTCCCAGTGTTTTGTAGAAGGTTCAACAACAGTCTTTTTTTTTGACATAGTTGTATATACACCATTAGCAGAAATGCTCGATGGAGACGGCGATTCATTCATTCGCAGTGTTGTGGATAAGATGGTATGGCGTGCTGCTGTGGCTTCTGATCAGGTGCCAGTGTTATATAGTTGTTCTTTGGAACTAATCAATTTCAGGGGAAACGGCTTAATGCTGCATACATACATACATACATATGTTATATAACTTATATATTATATATATATCTAATATATATATATATATGTGAATTATATAAATCTTAATATTCATGCGTATGCTTCCTTTGTTGATTTCTCTGTTATTGCCGTTAATTATTTAATTACTTTGAGATTTCTTGATACCATGCCCTTCCACAAATGCAAACGTATATGTATGTTCACAAGGACAGGAATGACTTAATGTGTATTAACATTTACAATATTTATCGTAATGTGCATCAGCTCTCACGTCAAGCAATTCACGTACCTATATGGAAGCTGATATTAACCACTATATCAACCGGATTAGAATGGCCGTGCTCTATAAATAGAATCTGTAATAGATAACTGCCACCTCGAACAATAGCATTCCTCTACTCTCTTCTTCGCCGGTGTTTTATGTTACAGTTGTTATTGTTACACGGGGAGTTCAAGGTTATGCGTGTGCAGGAGACGCACCACAGCAGATAAACGTTTTGAGTTATTATCAAATCGATTCTAACTGCGGTTGTGGTCGCCAGTGCTAGAATGGCGTATGAACCCGGGAGACAGCGAGGAGCTAAATAGCGAAGGATTCTAATGACTTCTTGTTGTATTGTTGATATAGGAAAGCCTATTGATTCTGCAGTTTTCTTGTTGTTACACGTGTTGTTATTGGATTGACTTTAGGTTTTGTGTCTGATTTTAGTATCGTTCTTGTTTCTTCGTTTGTTGTTTTACAGAGTTTTTACTGGAGCTACTGCTGCTGATATCCTAATGTTGTTGTAGTTGCTGCGTCTCCTGCTGATTATGATTCACGTTTTGATTTTTCTTTTACTGTTATGATTATTACCCTGAAAATTAATTTTACTCCTGTTTGCTTGTTGTTCCACACTTTCGTCTAGCCTAAGTCCCCCCCTCCCTACCCCCACCTCTCTCTCTATCTGTCTGTTTGTAACCCAAAAACAGGCCATTGAAATTCCAGATATTGATAAACTGGGCGTCAGCAGTGTCAGAAGCTGCACTAAACTAGTTTTATTTCATATAGTAATTAGTAAATGGAAAACCTTTATGAAATCATGCTGTTTATGTTTGCATATACTTAACTGTAAACCATTCTATCTTCATTCATTTTACTTTCTCATTTTCCTCTTTTTTATTTTTTTTTTTTACAATAGGACATTGTATTCTGTGCAAGTCTCCTTGGCAAGTTAATGGCCTTTTATGCTTGCTCCATATGCATGTCTCCACGGTTTGAATACATAATGGATAATCAATTGTAATTAAATTCAAGATGAATTTCTCAAATTTTTTCATCACAAATCAACTGCTTCAAAAATCAAAGACGCAGTGTTGTCTTTCAAAGTGGAAGTAGCAAGAGAAAAACGATATACTTGAGCGGATTTAAACCAGAAACGATTCAGCATTTTCATCTACAATTACCTGCACGCAAAAACTTCATCATCATTTATTCATGTTTGTGTTCTGGGATTTATTAGCTCATTTTCTGTCCGCTTGTATATTTCGTCTATTGTGATGGGACTTTATTTCAGGGACCCTCATGGAATTACTCAATAAGAGAGGTCTTCTTATGTGATTTTATAACCAAGGCCTCATTTGTAACATAGGCCTATTTGATTTAACTTGATAGAAGCTACTGTGATGAGGTTTTTTAAAAAGAGGCCCTTCTGATATGACTACATAAGAGAGGCATTTGAATGTGGATTGTTCACAACAGAGGCTTTTCTAATGTGACTGTCAGGTGCTTTCTGATGTGTATTTTTCGTAATAGAGGCCTGCCTGGTGTGATGATATGACATAAGCTCTTCTGATGGGACTTTCTGACACCAGTGTTAACTTTATAACAAAGGCCGTAGCGATGTGGTCTTTGCATTTTATTCTTTTTCTTGGCACAGGATTATTTATTTTAGTTACTTTTCTATGGCTCCTTTACATTTTCTGTATTAGTCCCAATGGGCAGGTGAATGATTTTTTCCTTTAATGAGCACTCGGTCTATTATTTACATTCATGGTGTAAAGTGGTACAAATGGATGTATGTTTAAACAGTTGTGGACATGATTTAAACATGTTGGTAACCATACAGGTTAGACACGTCATTTGACAGAAGTCCTTATCCACTTCAAGTTTTCTTGCCTGCATTTTATTTTGGCTTAGATATTTATTTTTAGAATCTTAGACTGATATGAATTTTAGAGAAATGCGTTTTACGATGGAACACTGGAAGACCCTTTTCTTGTTATGTATAGGTAGTTCATTTTCAGATCTGAGTATATAAGAGAGCTGCTGAGTTTATCTATAATGATTTTTATAGAGCTGTTGAGTTTATCAATAATGATTTTTATAGCATTAAAAAACGTTTTATTCCAAGGTTGTGGAAATCAAACAAGGACAGTGTATTAGTAATACAAATTTATTACGTTTACTGTTGAAGCTTTTATAATGATGTTCACAGTCAGTCCAGAGCCTCTTCAGGACTCCACGTTGATGATGTTTGTGTTTTTGTTGACGTTGTTGTTGTTGTGCTTTGTTTTTGTTTTTGTTTTTGCCGAGACGTGTTTCGTGAATCCATAAGTTTTCGGATGACACCGATCGATCCCTGTACACCTGATCCTCTTTCTCGCTCATGGTGTTCTTGAACGAATTTTTAGTCCTTCTCATCATCATCTGTGGTTGATTTGTTTCTTGTTCATGTTGTTGTTGTTGTTGTTGTTCTTGAATCTTTCTAGCGTAAGAGAGACGAGCTCTCGTCGATCGTAGATCATCATCATCACGTCGGCGGCGTTGCGAGATCAGGGTGCGTAGAATAGCGTTAATCTTACATGAGAATGAATTAAGAATACACTTTGGCGACACGAGAAACAGAAAGACATAGGACGACGGCGGCGGCGACGACAACTGCCATACATCCAGACGACGACTGCAACTGAGAGTGCGGCAGCGACGACGACGACGCCGATGAAGAAGAAGAAAGATAAAACGACTACGAAGACTTGGACGCAGACGAAGACTCCTCAGACGAAGAAGACGAAGAGAGAAGCGTACGACGCCTTCACCACCACGACTACTACTACCTACTCCCACTCCTCCTCCTCCCCCTCCTACTCCGGTCACTCCCGCTGCTGTTAATCCATCTCCTCTTCCTCTTCTCCTTCTTTCCCACGGCAGTTGATGGAAACACTTTTTACGCAGTGGCTGTCAAGGGATAGCAGACAAGCTGTTAGTCCAGTGGGCAAGATCAAACAGACATTTTTTCTGTTTATTGTCTAAAAAGGTGAATACCCTAAACCGATAACTGTACCATCTTTTTTTAATTTTTTTCCCTGCCGCTGCTAATCAGACGTCAATAATGTCAGGATGTCAATATTCGATATTTACGTCATGTCCATCTGCCAGTTTTTCTTTTCTTGAAAATAAATTTAAGATTATATTTTTCTGCTTTACTATACTTAAACCTGTCTGTTTGCATAAGCATTTAATATCTCCTAGTATAAATCTGCCTATTATGATGTGCGTACGTAAACGAATATATACCCGCACTTTTGCGTCAGTTAATTGAATATTTAGATATATATTTTTATCAGTTGATATAAACTGGTTTTCCTACAATTTACCTAAAGCAAAATCAGTTACATGATACCTAGGTAGGATAGTATTCCTTGACAATGAGTCTGCTTATTATTTTTATACAGTACTTGTCAATAATTAAAATTCATATTGTTTCCTAGAAGTCTAAAACTAAACGCTAGAAAAATTACATAAGAGAACTGTTTACTAATTGGTGGTAATAGCCTTTATCAAATTAATATTCGTGATATATTCACGAAGGGTTTCCTCCGTTTAGGTTTTATAGTAAATAACTCTAAAGAACTAATGATGACTAATGTTATAATAGTAAAAAAATCACTAAGTTATAGAAAGCTAAATAAGGATGGTAGATTAATCCTAAGATTTCCAGGAGTTTTGAATATCTATAAATCGTTTTTATTTATTTACAAAGGTACGGCATTTTTTTTTTTTTTTGATAGAATTCCTAGGCACCTGTTAACAGATGAAATGGCGTTTCACTAATCTATTGTTTTAGCTGTAACAAAGATACTTTCATGCACTTTCGACCTTCGTTTGCAAAAGCTTGCTTTGTCTCATGAGTTTTTTTTCATAGACATTTAATTTCTTGAAGGAGATGGAATAAAAACAAATAGAAATAAAATAATAAGTATAGAAAAACAGAAAGAAACGTAATCGTAATAAAATAGTCAGTGGAGGAAAAAGTAGGACGGAAATAATAGAAAAAATAATCAGAGATTAAGGAGAAATATGGAAAGAAAAAAAATATGAAAAGTAAGAAGTGGTAAGATGCTGAAAATAGGAATAGTCTAACAGTAGAAAAAAAGGAGAGAAATGAGTAAATTAGTTCTTGATAAAATTGCGAAACAGAAATAAACAGATAAAATAGAAACAGACAAAAGAAATCAAACGAGAAACAGCCAGGAAAAATATAATAATAATAAATGAGGTAGGTTTTAAATGTCCAAATCAGTCGTTTCAGATAATTGTCTTGAATACTTAAAAAGCAGTCTATACCAATTAAATATCTTAATGACTTATATTGAAAGTATCTGTTGCTATTAGGAGTTTCTTATTAAAACTAAGAGTAATTTGGTAAGCATCATTAATACTAGCTCGAAAATATTTGTGACGTTAGGTTTTGGTGAATTAGGAAGAGTTGTTTAGAAAGTTACAGAGAACTGGTACTGATGGGGTCAGCACACTGCAAACAAAAGGGAAAAAAAAGAAAGGCTTTTAATTGAACAAAAGGCAAAATCGTAGCTAATTAAAAGAAAAAGGTTTAAAAAAGTTAATGTGATTTGTGTGTGTGTGTGATGTAATTTGAGGTTTTGGCGGTGATTGCTGGTGGTGATAGTGGTGGTGGCGATGGTGGTGGTGGTGGTGAAGTCGCCCGTTGTAGAAGACCTTGGTTTTTGTCTTGCCATCAGTGGATGGGTGGTGTAGATCACTTTACCTTCCTCGGCGTCGTCTGCTTCTTAGCTCTCAGCTGGAGGAGGGGCGGCTTCGCCTTCGGCAGCAGCAGCAGGGGCAGCCTCAGAGGGGGGAGCCTCCGCTGGAGCCTCCGCCGGAGCCTCTGCAGGAGCCTCAGCGGGAGCTTCCGCCGGAGGTCCTCCTTCAGTAGAGGGAGGAGGAGCAGGAGCGTCGCCTCCCTCAGCTGGAGGTGGAGCCTCGGCAGAACCTTCAGCTGGTTGCCCCTCAGCTGGAGGAGGAGGAGGAGCTTCTCCTTCAGCAGCAGGCGGGGCTTCAGCAGGAGGTGCTTCAGCAGGAGGAGCCCCCTCTGCTGGCACGCCCTCTGCTGGAGCAGCGTCTGTAGGGGCACCTTCTTTACCTTCAAGTGTCAAGTTAGTGGAGGGGAAAAAGAACGTAACCATTATTACCAAAATCAACTCATCAAAGAGAGAAAAAAAAGAAAAGTAAATGATATTTTGGGATTAAGAAAAAAATATAGAGACAAGCCCATTAACCAAAGACGGACAGCAACACATGGACGGACAATCGCAACAAAACGAGAAACAAGCACAAAAACAATGTCAATATGCCTTATGATGAAATAAAATGGGGTAAAAAGATTTTTGTTAGCCTGCAAAAGAAATCGAGATTAGCAAATCTTGGAGGGACCTGGCCTGCAAAATGGGTGGGGGTGGGTGGGCCGCAAAACTGTGTGTTGGGAGTCAACAGAGAAAGAAGGGAGCTCTTCCGATCCTTTATTTCTCCGTATTCGGTCGTAAAGAAAAAAAGGAAAGTAAATCAAAGCAATGGTGAGGTGAACTATTTAAGGAGATGGTGATCGCTTCTTCGTGTTCCTTCGTTTTGTGTATTTTCACTGGTAATCGGTGAACTTGCAATATTAAGAATAAGGACAACCTTTTCCCGAAGGCACGAGTTACCACCCTCCCTAAATAGCCTAGTTGAGCAATGATACCGTTTATGCAGCATGAATAAAAGGAATAATTTCAACTCACCTTCTTCTGCAGGGGCGTCACCCTCGGCCTGTAGGGAAGATATCGTTCATTAGTACAACAAAGTACGTTGTCGAAAAGAACCAAAGGACCCACTTCAGAGCTTCACTATACTGTACGACTGGTTACCCATAGGGACGAATACCGCTTTATCCATAATGGCTAATCGACCTTATATAACCAGTAGTAATCAGTATGTTGCTCTTTAATATTTTTTTGAGAGAGAGTCATCAAGGTAGAGCCTCGGCATCTATAAGCTGAATGCCATTTTGACTGGCTGATGATGCTCATGGAATCCAGTACCACCAGTCAATCTTCCATGGCAGACAGATGATCCAGCAAAGCCCTCCGCCTCTTTCCAGATGTCCCTCCATAATTTTGATGAAGATGGACTTCACTTCTGAGAAACATGTTCATCAAAAGTATGACTTAAGTGGGTCGTTTGGTCCTGCATTTTCTTCTTTTAATCTGTATCATCCAACATCCAAGATTTGGAAATGTGAGAGAAAGAGAAAAAGAGAAAATGCCTGGCGGTTTTAAGAACAGCACATGACTAAGGTATGGTAAACATACGTAACTAAAACCGAAGCATTATGACGTAAATGAGAAAGCTCTTTTAAGGAGAAATGTTGTGAACTGAAATCAACAGAACTCTGGCTCTTTTAAATCGCCATTATGAGGGTTGACAGAGGAGGAGCGTCGTAGTCATTACCTCTGAATGAAAAGGTGTGGAAAAATAGGCAAATACGCATATGAAACAAAAGAGAGTATCAGATCCTCCGATTGTCTTATTTTCATTCAGAAAATACTTCATTCAATGCAACAAATGCACCAACAACAGAGAATTATAAGCAATGGTTGAAACACGCTTATCAACAAAAGGATGATTAAGGGAACAATTTTTTTTCTAAGGTTCTGAGGTCTTTTATGTGGAAAATCATTCAGTCTAAATGTCTATGAAAATATCACGTTCTTTCTTTAGCAGTAAGGCAGACAGTCTTCGCCTACTGTTTTTTAAACTGAGGTAGGCTAGTTTTCAAGTCAGAGTAAGCAAATGCATGCAAGGCATTACGGGAATCTAACGTCTCATCTAGTAGGAAGTCTTAATTTTTTTCAAATTCACTATCAGCAACTATCACTTTCATCAAGTCAAAAGTCACAAGAAACCTCACTGCAAGTCAGAAAATCAGGAGTCCAAAAATTCAGATTCTAAAATTTTATGTATTTCCTAACGTAGGTATTTTTTTTATATACATATTCTCCGTTTTGGTTAAAAGTATGTTCATTCACTACGACTCTCCTTGGTCTAGTCAGGCTAAGGCCGAGAAAATACTGTCCACTTGCTATCAAAATGAAGGGAAAGAATTCTCCTCAAATAAAAAATATTATTAATGTAAAACTTGTCAATTAAAGACTTGCAAGGCGCGTGGAGCAACTAAATTCGCAGGACCCAAGCTGCAGTTGTATCTAAGCGCCTTCTTTATTGATACAGAATTATAACATGGGACAGAGGCAACAGTCAGAGTAATTAGGAGGAATTTATCTCAGTAGTCCTCTTGCATTTTGTTATCAGATTTATTCTTCTCACAACAGATATTTAGGGGTGTAGAGGTAACGTAATCTTGAACAGTTATTTGACGGTCGCTTTCAGTCAGAATTGTCCAAACAGGTTTGACCACAAAAGAGTCTGCGGAGAGTTTGAAATCTGGCCAATCACGTCGAGAGGACTGACACTGAGTTTTAAATTCTTCCGTTACTCTGAAACCTGGCCAGAAAAGCACTTACCGGTCCTCCGCCCTCTTCCCCCTCCTAGAAGAGGGAGAGAGTGAAAAAAAAGACAAGTGTTATTTGCAACATTTGTACACAAACACGTGTCCGGATTCTGGGCAAACAAGGTGGGACTCGACACGTAGCACAGGGAAGCGGACTGACATAGAAAAACCCTGTTTTTAATCTCTTAAGAAATATTTAAAAAAAAAAAATAAAAAAAAAACGAGGCACAGAGTTGAGGTTGGGATTTGGTTGCTTAAGGGTTAAGATGATGATGGGAATGTGCCTTGGTAGTTGGGGAAAAACACTCAATGTTTTGGGCCAAAATCCGGACGAAAGTTAAACTTACAACACCTGAAGTTTGCTATATAAATATATATTTTCTTTTTCTTTTTTATTTTACTTTATTTTTTTATTATTTTTTTGCAGCCACTCCATCTCACCCTGCCCCAGCGGAATCTATGGAACCTTTGAAAGTTATCGATGACATTATTTTTCTTCCTTCGATTTCATAGCTCTTTTTTTTTTATCATCACTGTGTTTTCAATTCACTGTCAGTCGTATCACTGTTCTGAACTGGAATATTTCGATTGTAATGAACGCTGAAATAAACGCCCATTTACAAAATATTATCGGTAATATCTCATGTCTCGTTGGGTACTGGGAGGAACGTCAGGGATTATCGTCATGGAAAAGTTGGGGGAAATGATGAGTAGCAGATAAGACAGGAACGTTGGCAGAAGAACTGATATCATATCACTCTAAGTTATCTCTCGGTTTTGCAGAATTACAAGACTAGAATGACTAAATAAAAGGAAAATCAAGATGTTGACTCTCAGGCTATAAAAATATGTACGTCGTACTTGTGAAAATAAATAGTTTCTATTGAAAATAACTAAACGAATGCACAAGTCGTAAAAGAAACTTAAAAACTACCGAAACAAATGGAGGTCCCAAGATTTTTTTCTTCGTTTCTTTTAAATTCTTAGAAAAATCTTTGGTCTAAAGAGTCTAGGCAAAAATAGGCTGGGTTCGGGTTGTCCTTGTGTGGCTGAATCACCAAAATTGAAGATGTTAGCTTCGTTCTGGACAGTTTTTCTTGTTATGAAGTTAAAATGCTGATTGGACGATAGTGAAAAAAAAGGGAGTATTATGTCTAAGAGACAGATGTATGTCTAAGAGACAGATCAGGAGATAGGCATAACACGAACACAATAAGACAGACCATTTCAATTCACATGATTTCTCACTGATATGTTTCTTTCATATTTTTCTTCTTCTTCAACAATTCCCACTGAAGTTGATTAACGACCCCGAATGGAAATGAAGTCTTAAAATCTTATTGCATTGATGTTCATGCTAATCTATTTAAAAGCTAATGAAAAGCCCAGGCGTCACGCATGTCATCGAAATATCTTATATATTAATGGTAGTACAAGTGATACGAATAGTAGTAGTAGTGGTAGTAGCAGTAGTAGTGATAAGGGTAGTAATCATATAAATCCAGATATTCTTGGCCGCACATGGGTATTAGCAGTACAAGGAGCAATAATAGCAGGTGCATAAAAGTAGCAACAGATGACGATGCTTCTGACCATTCGCCTACGTCTAAATACACAGCATTTTTTCTCTATATGTAAAAATCCCAGGAATGTTTTTAGTGGCTCATTATTGCAAGAGCTTCAATACACTTGATAAACAATGCTTAGATCTACAATCAAGATATTTCTTTATCATATTAGGGTCGTTATCATTAGCGTATACGGTTAAGCTTATCGTTATCATTAGATATTTAGTTCTCTACTTATCATTTTCGTTATTGTTGCTAGAGCTTTAGATTGCTATAAATTAAGAATGCTGAGCTCTACGACGAAGATATTTCTTATAGTTAGCGTTTACAGTTAAAGCTTTTCGTTATCATTATACTTATATTATCATTATGGTAGATATTAGCTATCATTACCGTGGTGTGTTTAAACTAATGATTAAGAAGTAATATATATTTTTAGTTGTAATTTTTATTACCCTTTACTGCTGGAGAGGATGTCCCGTAATCTACTCTTCCTGTGATTTGGATAAATAAGACATTGGGTAAATGAGAAATGGTCTTAAAATGTTCTTAATATCAGTTCTGTTCCCATATTGTTTTATATATATAATATATAATATACATACATACATATATATATATATATATATATATATATATATATATATATATATATATATATATATATATATAATTTTTTTACTCTTAACATTATACCACATAACAGGGTTACTGTTGTAAGAGTCTGCTGCTACTGTTATTAACGTGATTAGCTAATTATACCCAATTTTACCTTAGACATCGATTTTAGGCCATGTTAAGAAATTGAAGAAAAGATAAAGATTGGGAATAAAATGCGATGTAAATGATAAAGTCATTAATTTTTCGAGAAAGTTAAGATTATGAAGAGCATACCAAATGCAGAGAAATATAAGACGTGTTAGAACTGTAATGAGAATATCAAGAATATATACGTATGTGAACACATGGGAAATATGAAATTAATTCAAGTATAAAAGTTGAGATCCTGATGGGAATCGAACAAAACCTTAGTGTTATTCGTAAACTAAGTTACACACGAGAAAGGAAAAGAAAGAAAAAATGCAATCGAGGTAAATACCTCGACGAGAAGCGAAAATAAACGAACTTAAAAGAAACAAGAAAAATCAACCAGGAACAAAACATAACTTGAGAATTTTAGAACGAGATAATCAAGCCCATTCCCACAAAAATAAAAATAAAAAATAAATAAAGCGAAGAAAACTTATATTGATAAACTTTAAATTGCAGTCAGATCAAACAAAAGGCAAAATCAAATTAGGCTGTGATACGAGAGACTGCACAGTTGTTAGACAGATATAGAGAGAAAGACTGGTCGAGGACGTAACGTCATGACAAATGACTCTTGAGTGATTGCTGTTATTCATTATTATTACAGCTGGGCTTCAGACAGGGAAAGAAATAGTACAGTGTTCAGTAAAAAAAAAATATACACAATACTGGTCTGTTTTTTGTTGAACAGTTCTGTCCGTTTTAGCAAATGGGAATGAATCTTATGGATTTTTTTTGTCAGCAGATATTGGGGTTATTATAATTTTTATTATTTAAGGTATCAGTCATCTGGGTTATTCCGAATTCCTTCGTTATTCTATGCTGAAATTGGTCTTTTGAAGATTTTGAAAGAGCCCTGACTTCAGCCCTGGTATTTATTTTTGGTGCGAACGTAACACAGTGGACAAAAACATCAGAGCATTATAATAATTTGCTTTGGGGTTATGGCACAATAATTGTATTATTAAAATCTTGCGAAAACTGAACATTGTTATCATCAGATACACAATCAGTTAATCAACAACTCTAGGGCAGTGTCGTGACTGGAGAGGCCTACAATAAATAAATACTAAAGATCTGAGATATATAAAAGCAGGGTAATATATATCATGAATACTAGAAAAAATAAAGATAGACAGTTGATTTGATAATGATAAACCTAAACTATACCAGAGAACATTTCAAATTTGAAATAAAATTTTAGTTTTGTTTTTGAGAGAGAGAGAGAAAGAATATAAAAATTTTCTGTTTGAATCCTCTCTAACTTTAAGCAATCTACTTCATATTATGGGGTAACCTTATTCGGAAGAAAGGTATTGGTTATACTCCGCGTCTGTAATCATGCTAATCCTTCTCATACGACTTCATTGTTTCTGAATTTTCGACTGTACATTAACCTAAATTTACAAGAAGCCAACTAGCAGACACAGAGAAGCAAGTCAGTCTGCCAATGATCGAGTGCGAGAGAAAACATTTGCTTCTGAAAAGCAGTTAGTTCTGGCTGAAAGCGATCGAGCGAAGAGGAAGCCGTTTATTTTGAAAAGTGCTTTATGCTGGCATTGATCGAGATAAAGTGAACCAGTTACTTTTGAAATCACCATAAATTCGTTGGCTATATGAGATGTATTTTTTTCAGCTTTTTGCCGTTACCTTGATATTGAATCGTGCAATTATTTATTGATAATTAAGCTCAACTTTCGCATAAACTGCTGAAACTTTGAACTATATTTTTCTAATGCATTTCGAGGTTGCGCCTTCTTCCGAATAACAGGGACCCTATTACCTAGTTAATGATAAGGATAAACTAATATTTCTTTACACTTATGAAAAATCATTCGTATATTTTATTACATTAATATGTAAACTAGTCATACATTAATTATCCTTTTTTGAGATGCAAAAAACTAGAAAAAAAACTTAAGTACTACCTTACAATCATACAGATATTACTACGGTACAGCAGCTACAAATTACTGATTCTACGAGAAATTACTTCATTAAGGCTTTTACACATTGACGTTACTCTCCTAAGGAGACACGAATTAAGCTTTACACAGATTATGAAGACGTCTAATTATTGACAAGAGAGTAGATTTAGTAATGGCTGTGAATTGCCATTCTACAAAGCAAAGTAGAAGTGAAAAACATTAGTTAAGCACTTCTCCTACACATAAAATGGATCAGGATGTTCGATTGAAGTTATGGCAGGTTCAAATGAAGTCGTGCGTGTATACGTATTTATATATTATATATATATATATATATAATATATATAGATATATAATATAATATATATATATATATATTACATACATACATACACACACATATATATATATATTATATATATCTATATATATATATATATATATATATATATCTATATATATAATACACTATATATATGAATGTACGCACGTATGTAATGTGTGTGGAATGGACATCACTTTGAACCCGCCGGCATTCGAACAGCCTTCAATCCAGTGCAAACATTTAAAAGAAGGAATATTATTTGCAGTTTCTAACTAAAGCAAGCGAAAGCTTGATAAAAGTAATAAAATTTATCAAACGGCTCAAATAAAAAAAACAAAAAGAGAAAAACTCGTAACCCTAGTGCGGGAGTGTTCAAGAAATATAAAAAGAATGAGTTAAAAAAACCATGTAGATTTGATCGAGTTAAAGTGATCAAAGAATACAGCTTTAAATTGCGTTTTACTATGTGCAACTTGTAAGAATACCGGGCTCTAAAGAAGGTGATTCCTTCAAGTTGATTGTGCCCATCATTTGTCAGATAGATTTAGATATTAGTCTATCAGTAGCTGTGAATGAACTTGCCCGTTTTGTTTATTTCTGTTAAAACAACAAAGCGAATTCTGAACCGATACAATTATTTTAAATGTTAAAACGTTTTAAAATGTTTCTTCTTGATTGACTGAAATAAATAAAAAAAAAGACTTGTCTTAATTCTCTGTATTACCAAATTCTGATTGGGTATTTCGCCAGAAATAATAGATTTTTCGTTTAAACGATTAAGCGTAGAAAAATGAGAATTCCTCGAACCGTCATTCAAAAAGTTCTTGAAAGCTATCTTTTACTTATATCGGGATTCACAAGTGGGACATCACTTTCGATCAATAATCTGTTTTAGAAGTTTTAAGGTTAATTTCTCTGGTCAGTTTTGAAAGCGAAAAGTTAAAGTGTTAGCGAAAATAATAATGGCAGCAACGGGACCAACAGAATAGTTAGCATTTAGGCAATTCTAAATCTGTATAATATTAACTACGGAAAAATGAGCTACGTCCGATTATTGCTAATTTATTTTATTTTGCTTCTATGGAAAATTGAATTGAAAAAAATAAACATTGAAAAGAAAAGAAAAGATCTAATCCAAGCAGCGTTGTTTGCTTGCGATAATGTCAGTGTCTTGATCGTGGTTTTACTGTTTGGCCGTTTGTGTGTGTGTTGCATTCAGTGATAATTTAAAGACTGCATGATGTTCTTTGTATAATAGATATATCTTTATTGCATTGTACATATTTTCTGGTTTAAATATCGGTAGATTAACGTAATTCATTGAATTTTATCAAACTATGCTTCATGTTCACATATACTGCGTTGTGTGTATTTGCATCTCGTATGCTGGTGTGTGTGTGCGTGCGTGTGTGTGTGTGTGTGTGTGTGTGTGTGTGTGTGTGTGAGTCGGCAGCAAACTGAGCGAAAAGAAGGAAAATAAAGTAAGCGCTTTTTTATTTGGGACAGCAGGACCTGGGCGCCCAAAATCTGTGCTAAATTTTACCTTCTTAGCGGCTCCGGGGCCTCCTGCCGCCCAGTCGGGTTTGGTCTGCAAGGCGAGAAAACGAACGACGAAGTTAAGAACTTCAGTCGACAGCCATATTGACAAAATGAACGAATTGCCTTCATATCGGCTTCAGGTAAATGAAAACCATTAAAGTCGACAGCATTGCAATGCATGTGCAATTTATATGTATACTGATATGCGACTGCATTACATGTGCATATGCGTACGGCATATGCATTTATGCTTGGGTACGCGGAAAACTTCACTCCGCTGCAGGGCAAAGTCTCGGGTACGGTGCATGTAATTTTGCGTCACGCTTGCGTATACATATCCATACACATTACAAGTAAAGTTATCATCAATTTTCACTGTAATATTCGTCACGGATGGAGACCTTTGGCCTTAAGAATTTTATGTATGGGGTTCTCAGGTAGACAAAGAAGGTAATTAAAACTGGCAATTCAGTTTCAACTCTAGAAATACAAGGGGTTTTAAAAGAAGAGTGTGGAAATTTTAACTCAATCACTTTGGATAGAAAGGCCATGCATTTACCAGGTAAGGTTTCATTTTATAGACTGCAGGTAAATATATGAAGATCCTTTTGATATGCTTAGCTATCAACAAATCGTTTAGCATAATTTGAAGTGAAGTAGTATTTATAGTTAAATGGTAAAGTAACAAACCCAATGAGTAATCTCTAGTTTAACTGACAACTCGATATTTAAAAGGATCTCTGAAGAAGCTGAACATTTAAGAGGTTCGGAAAAAACCTTCAGGTATTGAGAATCTAGGGAGATTCTTTAAAGGGATCAAATTCTGTAAAGGTAGGAAGGATTTGGTTCCTCCTCCGTTATTGAAGGACGACCTTTTCAGGCCTTCTTCCTTGGTCTTTTGAGGTGCTACTCACCGCGCCCTTGTCGTCCTCGAGCTCGAATTCCTTCTTCTTGACAGTCTTGAGCTGATTCCTGAAGTTGAACTCAGCGGCCTTCTTCTGGAGCTTGGC
>NC_087212.1:1937527-1980027 GCF_015104395.2 Macrobrachium nipponense
GTTGACCTCTTGGGGGGGCGGAAAGCTGGGAGGTTGCTGTGACCTCTTAGGGCCTAATTAATTAAGTGCTGCTGCCCTGGGGACGGCTGAAGGGGGTCTAAAGGGGGAGAGGGACGTTTGGGGGGGTCATCTAGGCTCACGTTTGGCTGAATGGAAGGGGATTGGGGCCAGGTAGGATAACTCTATAAGTGATTAAATGGGGCATAAAGAGGGACCCCCAGTACAACCCTTTGAAGGTGGTCCCCAAGGGGCCCCTCCAGACGCCCTCCCTCTATAGTGCTTGGGACAACATGCATTGGTTATGACTTGGGATCCGGTTAGCAAGCGAGGATGGAGCGCCGAGCCCTTTTCCTGAGGGATCGAAAACCTACACCTAATAAGGACTTTACTGTACACTGGAGGTTTGGAAATTAGTAATGCCCTCCAAAGCTAACTTTTTTGTTGTTTTTTCACTAAGCTTCAACAAACGGTTTGGCCAGCCCTGGACAAATGACAAGAAAAAACTGGTAGCAAAAAAGAGGATACTTATAGAATATTGAAATCAAATTGTTGCCAAAAAAAAGCGCCGGATGTTAGTTGAAAGAAAGAAAGATGCCTCTTATGCTGAGAAAGCCCTTCCGTATGTATAGAGGTGGTGCCACCCCGTAAGTGTCTAAATGCCGTAGGGACCAAAAGCAAACCTTTAAATCTTCTATTTTATGAACTACCTTCTGCTGCAAACCCAACACTTTGGCCTCCACTCCAATTCCTGAATTCTGCACTTCCCCCCTAACAGGTGGATGGTAAGTGTGGATGGGTGAGTTATATCGTGCCTACCCACAATCAGCACTACTTACAAATCACATCATGATTACTGAACACGGAAAAACAAGACAACGATTGTGTACAGTCTAAGTAATAGTTGTTCTCAGATCTTGTCAACTAATTAACTATGGAAGAATTACTGATACTAAAAGAAGACTCTGATATTACAGTTATATCAATGAAAGCTGTTTTAGACGAAAAAAGTGCTGTATCTGCCATCGAGTATGAGGCATCATTCTGAAACAAGGCTGAAGAAATTTGCTTCTATAAAAACACAGAGCATTCCAAGCCATGGAATGTTAATAAAGCATTGATGAAAGGAACTAAAAAGCATAACAAACTAATTCTATGAGAATGAATGTTGAGAAGCATTACTTAAAGGTTTGGGTGTGTGCAGTGGCGGGGGAGAGCAGAAGGAGGGTGAAGGGGTGTCAGAGTGTGGGAATGTAACTTTTATCTACACCCACCACCTTGCACGTAACACCAGACCATCCTGCTGTGGACGGGACACACTCCAGACTGCACCCTGAACCCAGCAGGATTGTCGTGAGTAAACTAAACAAGCAAAAGTGTAGCGTAAGTAAGTGACGTGGGTGAAAGGGTGAGAATCCAAGCAGGCCCAGCTGAGAGGAGACAAGGATCCAAACCCAGACACCCTAGCCAGGCCAGCAGGGGCAGCAGCAGGGTGAGCATGAGTGGTAAAGGTCAACCCTTGCTCCCATGTAACTGAGCACTTCATTCTTTTTTTTTCTCTCAAAAGTTGCCAGTGATGGCAGCAGCGCTACTTACTACTACTGTCCTCACTATTCCAGCTAAATTTCAAACATATATCTTTAGATTTTGACGAATTTTGTGTTATGATAAATGAGATAAATTGCAGTTACTGAGTTTCATGATGTAAGTAAATTCAGGTCTGTGGAATATATCAAATTATTTTTGTGAAATATGTGAATACGATTCTATGGAACGTGTAGACAATTAAGATCTAGTGGTAAGTCCAAGATGCCGAAGGAAAGCAAAAGGAGGAGTTGGAGAAGAAAAGAAGTAAATTATAATGGCCAAATTTGCGTGGAAAAATTGGGAAAAACAACTGCTCTGAAGTTTAATTGATAAAGTGGTGTGAGAAAGAACAGAATACTTGACCAGTATATACAAGCTGTAGTGGTAAGAATTGGAGCAGTAGTAGTGAAAGTGGTAGAAATAGAGGAAGTAGTATTGGCACTAACATTATAATAACATGTGATAGAAGGCACTGGTATAGAATGTTGTTTCTATTTTTTATTTTGAAAAGGGCAAATAATAATAATGATAAAAATAAACAAATGACAGTATATCCAGGGCTGGTCTAGCCGTTACATAGTATGTACACTACTAGTAGAGCACTCCCGACTGTTGGCAGGAGGTTCAGGCCACTGTACCTCATAATCTCTCCTGCGAACCTCATATTCGAGGTCCCATTTCTGGGACTCGCAAAGGAACAAACGCTCGTGGTATTCCTTGCAGATTGCCCTAAGTGTGTCTATAACAGAATGTCTCGTTAAGGATAAAACAGGAGGAGGGCCAGAGGGGCTCTCAGGAGAGACAGAAAAAAAATAAAGAAAGGCAGTGCAACAGGTAAAACATACATAAAATAATGATTAACATTGAAATTTTTTGTTGTACATCTATCAGCCATAACTGAAGGGTGGTTATATGGTAATGATCACATTAGTGATGATTGACTAATTCACTGACTTGTTTTCTTTTGGGGTGATATCATGATAAAAAGATATTTTTTAAGAGGGAAATGAATGATTATACAAATAACTAAGACAAGAAAGTTATAATAATAGCAGTGAGTGAAAGTGAGGGCCTCCATAAGAACAGCCTGTAAGGGAAGAAAATTAACTGAGAGAGGACACTGGCTTAAGGCAATAATTCCCTGGGACAACAGGAGTGGGTAGCAGCCAGCAGGCAGGCAGTAGTACTAACAAGGCTGCTGGGGCAGTCTGAGTAGCCCAGACTAAACTGCTCCCCCCCATCAGCCAACCTGCACAACCCGCCCAGCCCTAGCCGTGCACTACCAAGCAAGGCAGCGAGCCTGGCCAGGCTCCACCCTTTACCTGGTAGTCCTTCATTTTGATCTGATACTCCAAATCCCATTTGTCACCCTCTAGGCCTTCAATGCGTTTATGGAATTCTCTACACAGAGTTTGAAGCTCAGCTATAAACAGAAAATAAAAACAAAATTAGGGGAGTTCCCCAATTTTGCGTGGGATGGTGAAGGCACAACACTTTTCCGTCTTTAATGTCGCCGGCCGCTGGCTCTCTGCAAACACATATTATTACAAAAACAAACAACACACAACAACAAACAATAGAACGAGAGGGACAAACGAACACACAAACACTTAGTGCTAAACAAACATGTTGGAGTTTTTATGTCCAGTGCAGGATAAAGAGTGAATGCAGGGCCAAAAGAAAAGAAAATAAAAATTAACGACAAATAATGGATTGAGAAAACACCTAAGATGTAACTCCTTACAGATTTAATCACTCAAAACAAAAGGTAAATTAAAATGTGCAAATCAAGAGAAAGAAAACAAAAAGGCAAGTCAGGGATCTGTTGTCGGAATTCCACACATTGAACTAAAAAAGAGGGATTCTTTTTCATTTTTGGGTTTTGTTCAGCAATTCGGATCATAAGCAGCGAACGTAAACACAAGAGAGAAGGGGGAAAATGGAAAAGAAATAAAAATCTCTAAGCAGTAAAACTCTCTAAATGAAAACGCCATTGGTTGAACAAATGGACCCAAGATTGAATGAAGATTGCATATGTGACACTAAGAAAAAAACTTGCAATCTGTCGTTTTAATCCCTCATTGCAAACATGATTTCATTGCAATCATGTCGCCTTCATTGCATCCATTTTCTGCGGTTCCTCCCTTCTTAGCAGCTCTCTGCTGATCTGCCAACCAACCAGCAGGGTGTTTGGACTGGTTGGGGTCAGCGGAGAGTGAAGTAGGGCTGACAACAGTTATGCAGGACCAATGCTCTGCTAACAGAGGAATGCTTGGTTGCGGGTGGGGGTTGGTTGCTGGGATATCTGCTCTCATGTATTTTTTTGTTGGGGGGGTGGGGGGGAATCGGGGGCGAGGGGCGGTGCGGGGTAATTTTTTGTCATTTTATCAGGAATACAAACCTCGTAATCCTTCCTTATGGTCTCCATCTCGATATCATATTTATCACTCTCAACAGCAGCGATATGATCGTAGTACTCTTTAACAATAGCACGAAGGGTTTCTGTTGGGTAGAATTAAGGGCAACGTTTTCATATATCAATTCGAATTTCTTTTTTAATTGGGAGGAAAAAAACAAAGACATCCGAGAGGGAAAAAAAAGAAAAATGCAGTTAATTCTCCATACTTTCTTTTGTATGAGATGATAATTGTTTCTGACAAATTGATTTTGAATGGGACGGTAGAGGAATTTTTTTTTTTTCACGGGACAGGAAAGTGACTTTTCACAGATGAACATCACTTAGGACTTGTACATGTACATGAAATTGACTCAGTCACTGGGAATAAATACTAAATTCTGATTTCTTGTTCAGGTGGCGGGGATTGACTCCTTGGACACATTACGTTTTGGAACTGACAAATAGGGACTTGACGGTGGTGCAAAATTACACATACTGTCGAAAAAATATGTTGCGACACGAGTAAAGTATGCCATTTGTAGTTTAAGGAGAATAATTTTTCCAATAAGAAGCATTTGATGAAATGCATTGAACTTTTCAATTTCTCTGGGAAGGAAAGACTTACAATGATCACTTTATACATCAAAGCTGAACTGATTGAATTTTAACTTATTTCTCGACTATCCATAGCCAATAAAAATGACTTAACTTTAAGACCTTACAAAATGTTATTCTTAACAATTTTCTTTGCATATTTTATAACTCGAAATTTTCAAAAATTTCAGATGAAGGAAAATATGTATTAATTTTAGCTGGCCTTCTTCGGGTGCCATCTATCTGCAAAATGAATCTTAAAAAAATCGAAAGGAAAACCGATGTGTATAACATATCTGGCTTGGAGATGAAAATCGACATTTTTGGGGAAATATCCTTTACGTAGAGTATATCGAGGGCGTTTTGACAAATCTTGTTATACCTTTTTATATCAAAACTAGATATTCATTCTTCTCTCTCACATGACGTTATTTTCGTGGATGACGCAATATACTGAAAATTATTATTAGGAACATTGGTTATTCTAGCGATGGAAGTAATGAGTACCCAACGGATTGGAAATGTTACCGGGCCCTATTATGTACTGTGTGATTTACAACAGGAAAAATGGTTATACATTTTCATATGAGTGATAAACGTGGATGGTCTTTGTTCTGTGTAGGTGTGTGTGAATGCATGTGAGTGTTGTATGAATTCATCTTAGCTACACATGATCTACTTCATTGCAAGTCTACTGAACTACACATCAAATACAGGACAGGATGTCAGAATGTTGCAGGCTGTGTTGCTCTCCATCACCTGCTTCTAGGGGGAAAGAGGAAAGCATTAAAATGGGGAGGAAAAATATTCATTAGTCCTATACAACTTGAACTTTGAATCTCGAGAAATGTTCGGTGTTGAGTCCTAGTTTTAATGTCCTTAGAGTTAACTCTATCATTACTCAGATATAATTTTTTATGAACTAACTTTCCCCTTACTCATTTCTCCTGAATTACATTTTGACACCACTATTCCATTAGCAATTTTTGCACGAATAGCCTTTCTCTTCTTTTTTTTATTTTTATTTTTTTATCAGCGTGCTTAAGACCCATCTTTAAAGCCCCATCTTTCTATATTACTGATATTAAGTGATCTGCGCTCTCTTACCGTATAGATGATCTCTGTATAGTCATCCCTAATCCCATAGCTACGTTAGTGACTCTGTAAAGGTATTTAACTTTTGGAACAATCCTTGGTTTTCTATACCTTGATTTAAGGCTTGTTATGCTTGTTTTCTGAGAGATCCGTTCCAAGATCTGTCGCATTATTAATAAACTTGTCGCAACACCATCAGGGTCGACACTTAGAAAAGGATTTACTCTCCTTATTTACTATACGCAAACGAGTATGAACTTTACTTGTAATGAATTGAAAGACTTTTCTGCATGCGAGCTGGCCACCTGTTTTGACCATTTACGAATTTTACAGATTCCCGTTTATTATTAACGTCAGTCCACATTTCGACGGTCCAGAATTTTTTTCCAAGAATTTTAATATTTTTCCCATCCCTCTTACACCTAACAAGTTCTTACAACTAAAATCGTTAGTCCCCATCAATGGTATGTCTCAATAACATGAAAAGTCTAAAAGTAGAACATTAAATAACATCGCTCCTTAACCAGCGATTCAGGACAGCATATTCCCCAGAATTCCATGTAATGGTCACACGCCCTTTTCTTCAGAATCAGGTAATAATAGACTCCATTTTTTTGTTTACTTTATTAAGCGGTTAATTCCCTCTTCAACTCGGAGATTCTCTGGTAAATGAGAAAAAACCGGATCATCATTTTGTTTTTAAAATGAATAACAAGCTATAAGCTAAAAAATACAGCGAACTGTGTAGACATTTGTTTTGCATCGCCCAAGGTACTAGGATCTTAACTGAATTACCTTACGGTTGACAATATCAGAAAATAGTATCCTGTTACCCATGAAAAAGACCGAAATTCCCCGATTCATCAGACGTATTTCATCAGAGTTTCACTTGCGTTCATTTTATTTAGTAGATTTCCCAATTTTATGTCATGATTTCATTAGAAATTTTCGGCCTGAATGGCCTGCCTGAAATAGGATTTTTTCCTGCCTAGCAGGATTAAATAAATCTTTTTGATTTAACTGTGTATCTATTTCTTTATTTAAGAGTCTCGAGTTTTCGCTTCTTAGTATTTTTGTTAACACAATGAAAAGCGTCGATTCGGTTCTTGCAAGGGTTTCTTCCCCTAAAAATCTCTCTGTAGTTTCGTACCCCTCCAACCTTGATTTCCTAGATTTCAAAATTGAATATTCCCTCATATTTCGTCTTTTCTCTCTCTAAATACCATTATAGCCCCTTTTTTCGAATGTTATCAAATGTTTGTCGTTTCACATCAAATTTAGGTTTCCTCTTTTCTGAATCGACAGTTCCCTTTGTTGTAAGCCTTATTTGACCTACAAGTCATTTACGTTCATGCTTACAAATACTTCGCTATTTGATATAAGAATTTCCTGTTCATCTAAAGTTTTGCGGTAATTACTGGGATGTTTGCACAGCGGAATATGGGTTAACTTCCTTCTTAGCCAAACTTCCTATTTACATCGGAATTTTTTACTAAAAAACATACTCAATTTTTATGTTATTCGCCTAACGATTTATAAATTTTTGTCGAGCTCTCGTATTAACTTATTGCCGTATTATCAAATTTCACCCTTCTCCTCCCTTTTGCTATGCATTCCATATTTTAAATATACTATACTGCACACTGCTGAAGCGTATGTAGTCTGCTCTGTGAAAGATTACATCTCTGTTACCTGAAACATTTCGAACTTCGGTCTCACCAGGATGCTAGTACAGCCAATCGCTCAGATTTTTGTACACTGACGTTTCCGGTTTTTAAAACGTTTTCCGTCTCATGGTTGGTTTCCCCTTTATGTAGAATTTAGTTCTTAGTATGGGACATCTCGATGTTAGTTCTTTACTCTTTTTATATTTTTATTTATTGTCATCATTCATTTTTGACTCCTCTTTCTTTGCTATAATTCATCTATCATTCCGTCGATGCTCAAGTGTCTATGCCTTGTCCTTGCTTTTATTTATTGCGCTTATATTTAAATCTGTCAAACTTCCTTGCTGATAAGTGGTGCTTGAAATATAAAACAATTGCCGCAAATTCTGTTCCTCTCTCCTCGGTTCCCGCCCGCAATCAGGCTTGTATAAGATGTCCAAATTAACGATAATTGACTATATCACTAGGACGTTTCAAATTCTTCAACGCGGTCTCGTAAATTACATAATTGTTCGCTCATACTTCATATTTTTTGTGCTTCACGATTTTGTGGGGGCCATATTGTTCATTTACCGTGGCTTCTTTTTTTGTCCTCGGTAACAACTTTATATATTCCTCCTACCCTTTCCATCTATCACCCGAAACTACCTGTAATATACACCTGTATGACTGAGATAGAGATTGAAATTGATGCTCAGTCTTTAATTTCCTCATCCTGCTCCGTTTCCCACCCCTCTCTGCCTAATCATTCTCCTTCGTCGTTCTTCTCTCCCTTCATCCCTCCCTCTCCTTATCCCTTCCTCCCCCACTCACTGATCCATCTTACTGTACCTTCATTTGCACCATCAAGATTCTTGGGCTGACCGCAACGTTCGTCAATAATCTTACGTCTCTCAGCGGCCTTCCTCTCCTGTTCCTTCTTCAGTTCCTCAGCGGCCTTCTTACGGAGCAAAAGCTGTAATGGGAGGAATCACGAGGCTTCGGTCAATCGGTCCGGTTGAATAGCTGCCATTTATATCAGCCAAAATGACGTTTATAGTTACTGCGTTTTGCCATTTTGAAAATTGGTAATTTTTCGCCCAAAAGGGGCTCTTGTGTAAATTTCTTACTTGATCATTCTAATACAGAAGGTGTTATTTTGGAGCCATATATGCATCTTTTAATCAAATGACTATACTGAGCAAGATAACTAACGAATTTCTATCCATAACCACAGTCAACTGTGCCAAAATGAATCGTGGCCTGGGCAAAGAAAGGGAAAACGGAGTGATACTTACTCTGAGCTTCTTCTTACGCTCAGGGGTCATGAAACCCTTCTTCTGTTTCTTAGCAGACTGCTCCTCGAGGCGCTTGCGCACCTCGGCCTTCTTCTTCTCAATCTCCTCCTGCTTCTTCTTTGCTTCCTGCGAATCGTCTCTGAGAGTTAGTGTAAGTCCACCCAGGGCTGAAGCTCGTCTTCAGCCATTAGTCAATGTATATACTCTTATCTTTCTTTTCCATCTTAATCTTATATAGAGAGAACTTCCGGTTATATCAATATGTTGCAAATGGAATATCCAAGAAGCTTATAAGCACGTGATTGCAAAATATAAATATAGATACTTTTTTTTTTGTCGGTTATCAGATAACTGAGCTTGAGTCATAGTCTAAAGCATTTTGTATGCTACTAAATTAGAAGCATCTAAAGTCATTGTTTATATACTGTAAACATTCATCGATTTCTAGCGACAAGCAATCATTGATTTGAAAGACCTGTGATTTATTTTTTTATGGCATTTTTTTTGTCTTTCATCTGCGGCATCAGACTGAAAATGGTCAATAAGCTTTTAAAAAGCCTTTCCAAGAAGCTTAAGCTTTTGTGGTGCAATACTGCAAAGAGGCATAGAATGAATAATATGAGGGGTTTAAGAAAAAGATTAATGAATGAAGAAACGAAAAATTAAAATTTGTAAACCAAGAGATTAGTTGACTTACTGGGTTTGGGGTCTCTGTTGGCAGGTTGTGTACCTCTGGTAGATGCATAAAAGGTTATTACAGAGACGGAAGGAGAGCGAGCTTATGCCAAACAAAAGTTTGGGAGGGGGTGGAGTTGCCAAAAAAAAGGGAGGGGGAGTAGTGGGGGTGGAAAGCCACAAAGTAAGCTGTCGCCGAAAATCAAGACAAACGCTTTTGAAGAGGCAGAAGTTATCATTATGGAATCGTGCAGCCAAAAAAAAAAATAAATAAATAAAAGAAGAACCAAAAAAACAATAAAATAAATAAAAGAAAGAACAATTAAAATAAATAAAAGTAATATAACGTAATCAACAACCACTTGCTACATGAATTGCAATTCTCGCGTGATCCAACCGCTTTTGAGACTTTAGAAAAAAAAATGAAAATAAAAATAAATTCTAATCTATTTTGTGTTAAGTATCTTTCAGGGCGCCACCGAAAATCTCCCCAGTGAATTGAGAAAGACGACTGACTCAAGCGACAGCTAACGTCCATATAACTCGCTTTGTCAGATTTTTTTAATAAAGTATTGAATGAACCATAAACAACCTTGTAATACAATTCGTAAATGACTGACGTTGCCCCCATGCACCCTTAAAGGGTGCCTTCGAGAAATAAAATCTGACGTTTCAAAATTCAGAAATATTGTATATCTGTCAACACGAAGGGCTGCGTTTATAAAATGAAATATGGACATTCAAATGTCACCGAAACAATAATTGTATTTGTTTCGGTGTAAAATTTTACTGAAAAAAAGATTATTGCTTTTATTCGTTGCGACAAGAATTATATGACGAAAAATAGGTATAGACGATTTTTAGTGATAGAATTCATGTGGTAATTTTGATTATATAAAATGCTGAGGAATATGGAGGTCAGAGCTAGGGCGATCGCTTCATCAGCCAAAAAGAAGAAGAAAAAAAATAGAAGCTTAGTCAATGAACGTTCGAGATGAACACCCACGCCCAAGAAATACGATGGCGCCCTGACCTCCCACCATCCTGCGAGGTCGGGGGGCTAAATGGGAAGTTTCACCTCGGTAACCTCGCCACAGCCCCCCGCTCTGACGGAGGGCCGAGGAGCTGACCGACGATGCCCAGGGGTTAAAGAATGTTCTATGAACCAGAGGGGGACCAATGAAACCCAAATTTTAGGGGGCGTAAATAAAATTTCGAGGAACCGTTTTGACATTAAACCGAAAGACTAACGAATATCAAAAGAGAGCGTCCGACGCCCTGGGACCAAAAAATTTATTTTGAAGCAGAGGGGAACCCGTGACCCATGAAAATTTGTTTGTGGGAGTGGGGGGAGTAAAATTTCAAGGAACTGTTTTGACGTTAAACTGAAAGACTAACGGAAATCTAAAAGTGTCAAGCATAAAAGTCGAGGAATTGTTCTTCCGTGAGATAAACTCACGGTACTTACTAATGACGCCGTTCCGAAGACGCGACCGATAGAAACGCCCGAAATGAAAGCGGTACATTTATTTTGAACCTTTCGTCCAGAGATAACGTAATCCACTTCACCTGGATTAGGGAGGGAGATTAGTTACGAAATAATAATTAGAAAATAATGTATCAGGAAATTCATAAACAGAACATGAAATCCTTGTTATGGAAGAAATTAATGGTGAAGAGGAATAAAAATGCATAGAATAAAATAATCATCTGAAATTATAGATATTAAATGACCATCGTTATAAAAGAAAAAAAAAATTGATTAGGAAAGTGATAGGTAAATCCAAGGCCGTTTCAACAGACACAGAAATGTTGCGTTTATGAACGAGGACAGTTCGATCTATGGACAAGGTAACATTCAGTTCCTCCCGACGGGACATCATCATTTTTAAATCAAGAGGGAGGGGGTGAGTTTTAGAAGTGAAAGGGGGCGGGGGGGGCCTAGTCGGTTTTTCCGACCCGGGGCCGCCCGTCGCCTAGACGGCCGCTGGATGTGGAAGGGATTGTGTTGCCCCTGACGCACAAGCCATTGGGTACATCTCCCTTGATCTTGATTTGACCCATGACTATCTCGAGATGTATTAAAGATCACATCGACATGAGCTTCTTTGCCCATGCGGGTTTGCTGTTGATCTCAGTCCGCCAGATCTCTCGCGGATGATAGTCACAACACAAGTGTGAACGGGTGATGCTCTTATCATCTGATGCAGATCGTTTGAGTCAACAGATGTTAGTGTGCTCGCTCCAGGGCTGCCGCGTTGTTATGCTCGCGGCGGGGCCCTGGTTTGAGTAATTATCATCTCTTGCACTGAGATCAGTCTTGAGATATAGTATGGGGAAGGTGAGCTAGATCTGGGAGAGGACTCGATGGGCTGTGGTAGGGGCGTGTGGTGTGGTGGGCGAGTGCCCTACCTCGTGAGAGATAGGCACTGCGCCAGTTACCAAAGAAACTCTCGGGGCGACGCTTTTTGGGACAGCCGTGGCCTCACATGGAGTCACATGACCTCATTTTTTACGTGACGTCACGTGAACTCTCACGTGGAGGCTTATATGGACGCGTCCACAACTCTTTCGGAATATCTTCAGGTGAATGACTGCAGAAGGCTGATTATTTCTCACAGACTTATTATCAACTATTTCATATATTCACGAATACAGTGGTACTTATAATTCACAATTATTGCAAATGATTTTGATCTATATATTCAGCAATACAAAAGTCAGTTGCTCAAGAACTGAAATCTTTTGACTCTTAATTGCAAATTACTTTAATTAAGCCCCGCATGCAGTTAGTAGGTGACACTCAGAACATACTTCCAAAGCTCGTTGTCTAGCAAGTACCTCGGCCGCTTTTGCCTTCTGTAGGGAGACAGAGAGGGGGGAGGGCGGGTGAGTGCTGGCTGTTCGGCAGGGGGCGGTTACTTACAGCACCACCAGGCCCTGCCTACAGACTCTCCCACCCTATAGGTATATACACACACAGGTACTTGCATTCAGATGAAGTCATTACCCGTCAGGAAGGTATCAGAAGTGTTAAAAATTCTCTCTCTCTCTCTCTCTCTCTCTCTCTCTCTCTCTCTCTCTCTCTCTCTCTCTCAGGGGCCGAATTCTATGATATTAAACCTTATGAATTTATCGATTTACTTTACAGGAACTAAATAACCTCTTGTCAACGAAAATTGCCATTCTTGCACAGAATTTTAAAGGGTTGAAATATAAATTGAAAAAGGACGAGTTCAAATAGGTATTGGAGTCATTACTTTGGAGATAATTAAATAAGAAGAAACATATGAGTTTTGCACTTGTACTATATGATATATAACGAATTTACAAGATAATTAGCAAACTTTTTATGTATCCAAGATATCTTATAATAAGAGACATCAAAGTGCTAAAATGTTCGAACAATTTATGTATACGCACATGTATACTATACATATTTACAAATATGACAACATCGTAATTTCGAATGATCCCCTTGTCGGTTTGTCACACATGTATACGAGTACACGCATCGCACATGTGCAGAAGGGTCAAAAGATTCACACACTAAAATTTAGTAATGGACAACGAGAACAAACATTTTCTTTAGTATTTTTGTTACAGGGCCAAACTAGCAATTCTATAAGTTGCGTCACGGATCCCCATAGCATGTTCATGTGTGCGTCTCTCTCTCTCTCTCTCTCTCTCTCTCTCTCTCTCTCTCTCTCTCTCTCTCTTACACAGTCTTCTTAATTAGGCTATTTGAGGATCAACATTAGCAGACAATAGTATTAGATAGTTTGGCACTGGATCCTTTTAAAAACAGGATATAGATTTGGTTTAAACAGGCATTTTTTGGGACTGGATTCCTTTTATGTAGGGTCATGCCCAAATGTCAGAAAAAAAAGGTCAAGGAACGTGACTCTCAAGACGAGGATCATCAACATGGAAGAGGTGACCATCCTATGAGTTGGTCCTTCAGTGAAGTTAATCAGTTTCGAAAAAGAAAGAACCAAGATTATATTGTTTCCAAATAAAAAGAAGAACAAAAATAAAATAAAAGTTTAAAAGGGGCCAGAGTGATATTGTGTCTCCGAGGAGATATGGTGCTGGGGGGGGGGGAGGGGGACAGAATGAATAATTTTGTGAATGATGACTTTTTTTGTGAAAAGGTAGAGATATATTTTCCAGTATTCTGACTGATATAGTTTTCCATATTGTCTTATTTGCATATTATATTGAAACCTCTTTATTTGACTTTTTTATATAAATTTAAGTTTATGTGCTTCTTGAAATATCTCGTTAGCTTAATCTGTAAGGAAACATTTCAGACAAATAAGGCTAGTAAATGTGCTGTAAAGAACCGCATGAATCTTTATAAAATAAATATATATATAGATATTTGCAGATGCAGTATATGATGTCCAAGTATTTTATTTATAAGAATGACGTAAAAACTATGAATACACAACATTCGTCAAAGAGCTAATCTACTTTCTACATCTACGATCAGCACTTCTAGTATACTGTCTATAGGATCTACGTTCTTACGATACCATGACTCATCTCAATTGAAAACTTTCCTGTAACATATAGAATTAGATTATTAAATCCCATTTTATAAATATGTGACAGAGTACAAATATTGGGATCTTTAAAAACAGTTAAGATTTGATATTCAGCGAACGTTTAGAACATCTAAGCAGTGATGAAAAGCAGATTTACTTCAGATAAAAGAAAATTTATATTATGATTTCAAAGTTAGATTCTTATAATAATATTCAGTGAAACTTGAAATGACTTAAGAGGCTTGAACTCTCCTTCTTGACGCAGATGTTTTCCTAATGACTCGGTTGGTTTAATTTGAGCTAAAATAAGTTATAGGAAAATGTCAAGAAGTTTGTGGGAAGTACAGTACGTTGAATTTATTATTTGGCAACGGTAAGACTGTATTCTTCAGTTTATTTGTAATTTAACCAAAGTTTCAGTCTTACATGATTTTCGTGAGAGAGTTCAAGCCTCCAACAGTTAATAAAAATGAATATCACTTTCTTAAAGCCACTTTCAGTCAAGTATGCAAATCAGAGGCTTTTATAGATTTCATTTTTTTTGTGTGAGTAAGGTGTTAGTGAATTAGTGACTAGCTAACTCACGGCCGCTGGGTCCTCCTCCTCCTCCGATGACTCCTCCTCGCTGCTGTAGAGACCATCATCCAAATTAGCACCATTTCTTTTTGTTTCATCCCTTCCCTTCCCTTCCCTTCCTCCCACCCCCCCTTCTCATGCACCCCTCCCAGCCCACCCCAGATCCATTTCTGTATCCTCTCTTATCTCCCCAAATTGACAGTGGGGACATGCACGTCTTTTGACTACTGGATTAACTGAGGAACCAGTTGACATCACCCCAGCACCTTTGCTGTACTTGGCTCGTTTACAGAATCAGCTGGGCTGTACTGTACCGCTTCTCAGAAGTCAGTTTTGACATTTTATTTTCTTACAAAGCATGGACTCTTTTTTGCTGATTAAATTAGCGAGTCGTTAAATTTATAGAGATAGAGTTGAGAGCTTCTTAACTTTATTATGTGTGTCGGAGACGAAATGTTTAAAGGGTTGAAGTTATTAAATAAACTTGCTCCATTGTCTGAGGCACAATATTGAAATGGGGTTCGAAATCTCTTGAGGTGCTGAGGCGACTCAACAGGAAAGGATCGGGCTTAAGAATTGGTTCATGCTTATCATCACTGTTCATCATTTATTTTTTCCTTGAGAAAATGAACGTACCATCACATAAAAACGAGTGTATTCTGAAAGATTACGATACCAGCTAGACGATAAGCGTGACCGCACAGATCAAATCAGTTACGCTTTCATGAAAATGGGATTGCAAGAAGTGATGTATCTGGTTTGTTCAGCAAAATAATTCTTAGGAGAAATGGCCTGTTTCATGAAAAGTAACCATGGTAATATCTAAACCAATAATCACCGTCACAAAAATGAAATATTGCCTGAGGCAACATAAGCAATTTTTGTAAACCTTATCCTAACCTTGCAATCCTTATTTTCATTTTGCAAATGATATTTGCATGATATAATTCCAGGTTCAGACATGACATTGTCCAAAGAACAATGTACTGAAAGATGTAATATCACTCAGTTTGGGTCTGCCTAAGAAATCAATAGATTGCATCTAGGGAACATCTATTGGTGGTGGCACAGACCCCAGTAATATTACATCAGTCTTAGGTATATCATCTAGAACAGTTGGTAGTATTAAATTTGATGTTTTGCACATGAAAACCAAATCAGTCCTGATGGGTTGTGTCAATGACCAGACTCATTTTGGTTTAATTGTATACTTGTAGCCTCCAAAATCATCAAAACGGAAATTTTGGAAGTTTTCCAACATCAAGATACTCTTTGGTTATCATCGTGCAACCAGCAGGAGATAAGTGGGAGAGGCAAAATAAAAAGATAAGTGAAACTTAAAATAAAATAAAACTAAATAAACCTTTATACTATAACACTATTGGCCTCTAAGAGTCGATCCTCCGGTTGGCAGAGGATTGTATAAATTAAAATAAATGGTTATAAATATAACTCTCTAAGTTTTATGCTTGAAGCTGTATGCTTGCGAGTACGTTCACAGGTGGAAGTACTTGCTGGCGTGTACTGCATGTGATTGTGTTTGCAAGCATAGAAATGATATATAATGCATTTATGTATATATGTATGTACTTGCTTGATATAAGCATGACACCTATGGATTGTGTAACTTCGCTAAAGCCTGTGATAAATGGGAGAAATAAAAATAAAAAGGTACATAATGTGCTATATAAGCAATCTGCGGAAATAAAGAAAATAAACAGCTTTGGGAGAAGGATTAAAACGAAAAAGAAAAAAAGAAAAACTATCTAAAATGGTAGAAAACCCCTCCAGTCTTCTATAGGGTTGGGACAGATAATGCCATCTAGATTTGAACCGAAGACAAGAACCAACTGTTCTCTCTTAATGAGGCGTTTACAATTTATTTACAGTTTATTTTTTTCCTGTCACTACAGAAGGGTCTGGAATACATCATTAAAAATCATCACAAGTAGCAATCTTGCCAAAACTGAAAAGGGTAAAAAATTAAAAAGAAAATTCAGCGACTAGACATTCTAAATCTCAGGACTGAACTAACTGAACCTTAGGTAAGGATCTAAAAAAAAAATATAAAGAAAAAAACCTGAAAAGGGACGAAGGAACCCATAGGATATATTCTATCGAAAAAAGGACACTCGTGGGCTGAAGCGGGACGGATATAGCAACGTCACAGCTTGACGCTGTGACGCCCTTAGGGCAGCAAGGATTTTAAAATCTGGCGCACACACTGAGGGACGAAGAGGTAGCCAGGAGGAGGTAATGGTGTCACACTATGGCTTTGTTTCCATGTGAACGCATCTACCTTCTTCAGGCGGTCTTTCAAACCCTCCAGCCTACTTACACAAAGAAGGCGCACGTGGAATTTCTATTGTGCATTTCTCGAAACGAAGAGAAACAAAATGTTTTAGGTAAAAAAAAAGAAAGTTGGACGCTTTCAAGATCTCCAGGTCTTACGGCTACCTGGGACCGTTTCCCTCTGCAGCTAGATATTTCTGGCGTCATGCAACTCAGAGCCTTTAAGCACTTGCACATTTTACGAGACATCTTGCAAAGTTGCTGATTAATATTACATATCCAGAAGTGTCATTTAGGTCGATACTGCAAAGCTATACTAGGCGGTGTTAACAGACTTTGGATAGCCTGATCGTAGACAGTAAGATCTCTTGTTTTAATGTACAAATGCCCAAGGCTATAGTATATTTGTCACTCCACACTTGGTATAGGCATTCATGTTGCTTTCCGAGTACCCAGCCTTTCATTATCTCAAAGCCAAATTAACATTAGAATAAATTACAAAAGACTGTTCTGTTGTAGAACAGTGGCCTCTGTTATGCTCACATAGAATCTGGTCAAAATGTCGATATATTTGACACCCAATTAGTGGGCTGCTTCAGGATAATGACTGTCAGGTAACTTGGTATACAGCGTAGCCTTCATGTGCCAACTCTGTACCTACCGTGTGTAGGCAACGCTATTTGTATTTTATCCGTCACAACACAGAAAAACATGGCATCCTATCTCAGCGAGGACTATTTATGAACAATATTTATTCACTAATGATTAGATTTGTAAGTGTTTGGGTTTTAATTAATGGAATAAGAAAAACTTTTGGGGAAATGGAACGCCAATGTGTACCTCGTCCGCCATGGTGTCTTCTTCTTCTTCTGAACTGCTATAGGAGGAAAAAACAAACATATTAGTAAAGAGAATGACACGTTTTCAGTTATCCTGATGCTGGCGACTTCTCGGGGTCCTCCTGGAGTTTGCTTTCAAGTTTACATTAAAACTACAAATGGGAAAAGAATGGTAAAGCCGATCCTTCACCGAGATTGGTAGGATACTCTCCTCCCCTTCTGCGTAGGTCGCTATTTCGCCCCCAGCCTGTCCTTTGAATTCTCATAGCGGCCACCAAATTTTTTACTCCCTAAGTCCATTTTCTCCGCCATTTTGGACTTGGTTTAACCGAAGTTCTTGGAAAATCTAGTTTTTCGGTTATTTCTAGTTTCGTTTATCTAGTTATTTAGTCCCGGTTGTCGCTTTTAAGGAAAGCATTGTCTGTTTTTCTTTATAAAATACCCATTGTTTGGATAGCAGGAAAATTTATCTGAACGAATTTCATGAAAACTGTCTATTTTTGAAGTGTCAAAATATTGCAAGCTATAACTATGAACTTAGATCTTATGCAAGTCCCAATATTGCAAGCTATAACTATGAACTTAGATCTTCTGCAAGTCCCCTGTTCAGTTTAACCGCAAGTCCATTGCATATAATCCTGAGTAGCTTTTGTGTTTGGAAAAAGTCTGTTTAAGCGAATTAAAATTCAAGTTATGCACTATGGCAAATGCTCTAAAAATAAAGGAGTTTTATCTTAGAATTGAAAAAAAAAACTAGAAATTATAGCTTACACACGATACATTGTGAAGTGCTCAAGTTATGGTGTCTAAACCTATGTTTCGATATCTATATTAACTATTTATTTCTTTTATTTCCCTCTCTGACGTTCTCGGTCGTTTTTTATCTTTATTTTCGTTGATTTTCTCTTATGAGTTTTTCCTACTATTGCCTGCATTTTTTTTTTGGTTTTTGTTTTCACTCTATCTCCCTATGATTTAAATGTGCTTTCCTTATCTGTTTCCTTTGTACTGTTCCATTATCTATCTATCTATCTATCTCTATCTATCTATCTATATATATATATATATATATATATATATATATATATATATATATATATATATATATATATATATTATATATATATATTCTTGCGCTCTCCCTCATCCTGTCTATAGTTACTTGTATTTTTCCTTTGCTTTCCATGATTTTATCTTTTGGTATTTATATTTTTCCAGCGTTCTCCCTAACTCTGTCTTTCGTAATTTATATTTTATTAGTTTTCCCACTGGTTTTCCTTTTCGTTGTTCGTATTTCCCCTGCAGTCTTCTCTAATTTTCTTTTTCGTCATTCATATCTTCCCCCGTGGTCTCCCCTAATTTTTCCTAATTTTCCTTTTCATCATCACATTTTCCCCCGTGGTCTCCCCTAATTTCCCAGATTTTTCGTCATGCACATTTCCCCCGCTTTCTTCCCTAATTTTCCCTAAGTCTCCCTAATTTTTCCCTGTCCAGGTATAGGTACCTTACCTGTATTCCTCCTCGGATGACATTGTGGTGGTTGTGGTAGTTTGGGTTTTTTTTAAGGAACTGAAAACGAGAGAGAAACATAACAAGAGTTAGTCAAATAAAAATAAAACAAAAAAACAAATCAAAACAAAAAGAGAATGGGATGAGCAAGAAGACATGGCACGACAAATAAACAGAAACAAAAGTAAAGGAATAAATCCATCGAGAAGTAGATATGAGAATATATTCGTAATTGTCGGATTATAGGAATCTGAAGTATGTATAATCCGGGATTTTTTTTTATTATGTGGGGTTGACAGGGCCATTTCAGATGTTATTGAAAATCGCTGAATGTAAATGGCATTCCAAATAAAGAAATAAATAAAAGAAAACCAGGAAAGTAATTTTAGGTCATGAATTTAATTCTGGTATATACGTTTAATGCGGTTGTGACATTTTACTCATTTTTTTTCAAACAAGTGAGTGGGCAGCAAATCAGGCAAGGGAGAGAGAGGGTGGGGGAGGGGTTCTTGCCCTGGCATTGCTTTGAGGGAATTTATATGAATAATGAATAATCGTATGGAGGTATATGCAGGAAACCATGCATCATAGAAAGGGGAATGGTAAAAACTCAGGTTAATGAGAAGTAACTTTTGTTTTCTTTTGCATGTTTCATGTTCACTTAACTTCTTAAGATTAACCACTTGATTCTGGCATCAGAATTGAAAATGACTGATTTGGGAAACAGCTGAATTAATAGGTTTTCGAGGACAAATAGAACTTCAAATGAGATTTCTAAAGTATTTATGATGAGTTTAATGGTTTATCACATTATTTATCAAAAGTATGAAAAAATATTTGATGAATGAGATGATGGGAAATTTACTTAATTTGAAATTCAAGAAATTATAGAAGTCAAATCAAGTAAGTTCCCATAACTGTTTTGAAAAAGAAAAACTGCTCGGTGTTTAAGATATAATAAGGAAGAATTCATGCTCTATGTGTAAATATACACTACTCGACTACGAGCAGTTTTCCTTCAAAAAGATCAGTTTTAGACGTCAGAGAGGCCTCTTTTGTCTAGCTGATCCAGTGGATAAGTGTGACACACTCCTGGGCTCAGAATAAAGGAAGACAGAAATCAAGAAATAATACTCAATATCACAATCAAATCAGGGCAAATAAAATGATCAAACAAACGGAAAAATAATCGAGAGTTATAAAACCACGAAGGATCTATAGATGAAATGCAAAGAGCTATTTCATCTTTAGATTATGATTTGTTTCTTCACACGTTAAACAGTCGCTTGATTTGGCAGTCAGAATGACACCGGCCCATTACCCAAAAATCCCCTAGACGAAATGTATAGCAATAAAGCAAAGATATTCTTGGAATTATTGATGAAAATGACAGTACTGCCAGCATCTTGCGACCATAGGTCAAAGGTAAAGGTGAAGACACATGAGTGGGAAGGGGGCAGGGAAAGCCACCACTCCAGATACGGATACAGGTCTTTCACCTCCTTTGTTCTACTTACTATTTACTCGTGTTGGGGTATTATGCATGAGCCTACAGTATGTTGGAGCCTACTAACGCTCACACGCGGTAATGAGTAGAAAGCTTTGCTAGAGATTACTCATTGGAATGTAACTGCTATTGGGGTATATACTATTCTTCAGGTACATACGCTATCTGCATCCTCTAAGATATTACGTATATTACGTGTACAATTCGAATACTGGAAATCAGTTACTGTTGCATAATTTCTACAGCTGCTACAGATATTCCCAGTGGCTACTATGAGACTCATTAGGTAAAAAAGAGGGGAATAAGATTACATCAATTACAAAAGGCATCAAATGCAGTTCAAGAGCAGTCCGTGACGTCATTATCCCCGTGCAACTTTCGGTAGCGTAAGTGAGTTTTTTTTAAACCTGTGTTTCTCATTATACGCTGAATATTTCAAATTATTTTTTGAAAACGATCTTGAATGATTGCTAAAGAAAGTTGCACAAGGATGTCACAAAATAGTGGTCCAAAAATATAAATATTTACAGCTTTTACTACTGTAACAGTACACTAACCTTCAACTTTACTCTTTCAAAAACTATGAAAATTACAGTTTTCACAATCTATCTTTGATTAAGATTTCAAAATACTGACTACTCAGTGAGGCTACAGAAAAATGTTGATAATATCACTTCAATGTGGCTTTTTTCTTGTTTCTGCTAAAATATACAATAACTGATTTAACCGACTCGTGAATAATCAAACAAAGTAAAATATTATCAACAGATTTTTGGTTTCTTTCTAGCTCTTCTACAATCAGAAACGTGACAGTAAACTTAGCCTTGTGCATTAATTTACTTTAACTACAAATTCACTAAAATTAACGTTAATCAAGTTTCAAAATGAACAAGTTTTTCCAAAAGTTAAGAAGTCATACTTCTAAATATATATTGTTCACAATTGATGACAATACAGATGACATGGATTATGATATGTTGAGCTAAGTCGTTTGAGTTGTGATCCCGAACTGTATAAAAGAACTATTTTATAAGAAGGTTTACTGGCGTTTAATAAATTCTGTTTTGATGATGTTGGGATTTCGGTATTTCACTTATTTTAAGTCAGTACTCTTTCGCCGATCTTGTAATGGTTTGAATTCATGCGTGATGATTTACCAAGTTCCAGCTTTTAAATCAATCTTTTCTTACTTTTTCGAATATTTTCTCATATTTGATTTAATGCTTCGATCTTTTTTCAATGTTGTATCCATATATGGATTTCTGTATCAATGTCCTATCCGTTTTTCAGTTTATCCATTGTCAGGTTTTTCATGCTTTTTCTGTTTGTCAGTTTCTCTGGTCATGTTGTATCCATATTTTTTAGAAGTAATGTCTGGCCATTTTATCTGTAAAGACGATTCAAGGTAATCCGTAGCAATGCCATAAGCGCATGCTGTCAAACACATGTCATTGCCTCTCCATGGAATTTTCGATCTTATAAGGGACACATGTCCTCTTTGGGCATATACGTGTGTATATGCACACACGCACACGTATGAGCGTAAAGTATCATTGATCGCGGGGAATGAGAGAGAGGGATAGGGGGAAGGCGAGCACCGTAGGGCACGGTGCCAGAAACCGTGCCAACGGCAGCATCTTGGGTATCTGGGAGTGCCACTGCTCTCAAGGCCTTCCAACAACGCCTTAAATGGTCTCTGGACATTCGACACCAGTACCCCGCTCTTCTTTTCACCTTGCTTCAGGAATTGGGGTTGACCGACCTTCCCGTAAACAGTTAATGCCTAATTCACACCCCGCCCCCTTTTCTTTTATCTATGGAATGGTGGAGGCGTTGGTATTAGTGTCGATTATAAAAGTGGAGACGTAAGTGATGAATGAAATGGCTAACTCTTTTAGTTTGTTTGTTTGTGTGTTTGTTTTTTCTTCTTCTTATATATAATGCAAATTTTTTATGATCTGCTCTGAATAAAAAAAGGTAGCTATGTAATTTATATATCCAGTGAAAACGTAAGGATTGGTTGGTGATAATAACGAGGATGACTGAAGCCTCATGAAAAATATATTTGGGGTACAAAAAAAAAAAATCCAAATTTATATTCGGACAAATTGGAGATGAGAATTTAGGATGCTGGGCATGTCCCGGATAGTTACTTTAAAGCTCTATTTGTGGGAAAGCTATTTTACCCATCTGTTGGTTTTTGGCTAGAACCAGAACAGCAGGATTCGGACGGATGACTAAGGACATTTTAGGAATTAGATTCTGTCCCATGGAATAATTTTTTTTTAAAAGAATGCAGGTCTCCACAAGTTAAAAGGTCTTTCAAAAAAAGCAGGAGAGCAGAATTTATATATAATATATATATATATATATATATATATATATATATATATATATATATATATATCTATATATATATATATATAGTATATGTATATATATATATATATGTATGTATATAGTGAGGAAGCTGATGCAATCCAGGAAATTGTATATTCGGAACGGAACTTCCAGCAAGACATTGGATCTCTTTGCAAAGGCTGGTCCCAGACGGGTTGCACTTGGCAAAAGGAAACAGCAAGGCACTTTTTAGAGTTGGATGCCTTTCATAAACTCTCTCTCTCTCTCTCTCTCTCTCTCTCTCTCTCTCTCTCTCTCTCTCTTCATTCGTGGCTCGTCCTAGATTTTAAGCACAAAAAAGGAAGGAAAGGATAATTATAAAGATGTGACAAAAGTAAATAGTTACTGATAGTGAAGAACAGACCAAGCCTCTTATCTCAGAACTATGCATTTGTAGCTAGAAGATGCATTTGTCTAATGGCTTTGCTCACATGTCCAGAAAGCTTCTCCGATATACTTGTACATTTAAATGAAAATGCAATCTAGTGTGTAGGAGTTAATGTATTTTGTTTCTGTTTTTATTGAGAGATGTGGTTGACATTAGGTCTGTTTTTTTTTGTTGTATAGTGAAGCATCTGTCTTGCACTGGCTAATATGGCCTCGCAACTTTTCTACTTCCTAATGTATTTGGATTCACTTAGCTCTGGAAGCCTTGAAACCTGAAAGGAAATTCTTTCTCACTTATGAGACTCGAACCGAAGCTGAAGTTAATGCTTGAACTCGTTATACAATCATGTCTTTTTTTTTGGCTGAGAATGAATCTAGAATTATTTCAAAATTCCTCATGAGCAAACCGGTTTTTGTAACATTTTCTGCCTGGTGATACCTTTTTATAAATTAGAATTATTTGATATGTTTAACAAGCATATGTGAAGTTATCTTAAAAATTATTTGATATGTTTAACAAACGCGTAACGTTATAATAATCTTCTGTATAGCAATGAAAGTAATCATTGCAATTTAGTAATTTGCAGTTAAAGGAATGACAGAAGAAATGTAAGTTGTATTTCTGACTGCTGATAAGGAAAGAAGGCCCTTACTTGTCATATTCTTACTCACTCTATTAGTATTACAGTCCTGGGTTTCCTGTCTTATGACCCATTGTCGCCTGCACCAGAATACTAGGAGTTGTTGAAAGTTTTATGCACCCCTTTGGATTTTACAAGGCAAGGATGTTAATCTGCTACTCAACCCTTCTCCTTTTTCTAGGTTGGGCCGACGTCTGACATAATTGTTTAAAAACTCCTGGTCAGGGTTTACTATTTGGGTACTGTCATATTTGTACCTTATCTCTTTACTCAGTGCCTCTTCAATAAATGAGCAACGTGTTAAATCTCGTGATTTTAATTTAGAGTACTTATCTTCGTCACATAACTCCTTTCACCTCTCCCCTCATGTGTCCTACGCGCATTGCCCGAAAATACTTCAAGGGAAAAACGTGAGAATTCCAAGGTTTCACAAGGGAGAATTTCGGGAGGGGATCCAAGGGAGAGAAGGAGGAGGTTTTCGGCCAGCCAGGCCCTGGGCTAAATTTGTCCAGGTGAGTCAAGGTACTCGGCGGCTTTGGCATCGACTTCGCCAGGTTTTTAATGTTGCGACTTGGTCCAAGGACTAAATATTGAACTAAATTATATATATATATATATATATATATATATATATATATCTATATATAGATTGTTTTCTCTAGATGGATATTGTATATAATATATACTTATTGTACAAATATATGATATATATATTATATGTATATATAGATATATGTATATATCTATAATATACTATATATGATATATATATGGTAATATATATATATATATATATATATATAATATATATATTATGATTTTTAGTTTATGGCTAATCTTCATTGTTAATACTTTGTAATCCTTGCTTCACGGGCCCAGGTAGGCAATAACAAATTTAGAAGAATGGTTTTGATTTTATTTAGTTTCTGAGGTTGTGTTAACTTGGATAATGTCATTATATATTTATTGTCATAATTTGTATGCTAGATTGTGATTTGCTTGCGCAAATCAAAAAGATCTGAGCCTCAAATACTGTTTTCTTCACACACTAGGACCATGAGACACCTAGTTAGTGAATTTGTTGTAACGTTGTGTAAATTTTGCACAGTTGCAAAGATTTGCAACGTTCAGCTTTTGCAGACTGTTGTAAAATTATCCCAAATGTTGCATACCAGGTGTCTCACAGCCCTGGTCTGTGAATAAAACAGCATTTGGGGCCTAGATCTCAGATTTACTTGAGCAAAACACAATGCTTGCCGTAGACTTAAGATTGTCGAGGCAAATAGTATACCTCTTATGCTTTAAGCAATAAATATCTTTTGCGAACACGCTTTCAGAATTTCCTCGGGATCACAAAACACTGACTTGGCACTTCATGGACATGGCTGGCACTCAGCGAGAGAACCCATACACTCCTGATTAGTCTGGCGATGAACAAGGTTCTCCGAACAAGCACTGCACTTTTTTTTTTCTTGTATCCAAAGATCACTCGGTGAATAATGAGAATGATTTTGACTGTTGCTGGCCTTCGTCGACGATCTCCTTACTTACCTAAAAAGATTGGGCTTGAGAGACGCGAGTCGCGTGTGCAGTCAATTCGCCCAAGGGACTGACTGTACCGGCTGAGAAGCGAAATGTTGCGCCCTAGACTTCCCCTCTCGCCCCCATTGGCTGGCACAGGTCACGTGACACCTCTTAACCGGCGGGGCGATTGGTCGCCAGGTGGCACGTGACCCTCGGTTCCTTGCCCAAATAGGTGGGGTCCAGAGCTCCCCTCGGGGCTCGCCGAAGACGGCCTACGGTTACCGACGGCTCTGAGCCTTCCTTCCCTCTTCCGCCACTCGTCCGTCGCCACGTACAGTCCGTCTCCTGCATTGCATTTTGCTCTCTCACACTTGATACAGGCTGCCCCTCCCACACGCGTTCGCCCCTTTCTCGCTTAGGTTGAGGCACTTAGGCGATAAAAGGCATTGCCGTAGAATGGAGTACCTGTCTTGAGTTTTGTAGAGGGACATTCTAGCCTTTCGGAATATGAATTTGCTATGGCATTTTTTGTTTTGTTTTTGAGGGGGCAAGCTTCTTATGTATGTATATATGTATGGATACATTATATAGTATATATAGATATAATATATTATATTATATATATATATGTGTGTGTGTGTGTGTGTGTGTGTGTGTGTGTGTGTGTGCGTGTATGTGTGTGTGTAGTATATATAATGCGTGTTAGTATCAATGGTATCCCAAAAATTTTCCACTCTATTGTGCCAGTCACAGACATCACCAAATTTAGCATATATAAATTGAAGGACAATTTACGAATAATCAAAAGAGTATGTTTCATTTGAACATCATACGAGTATAATTAGTAAAGTTTCTCGTTCTTAGCTCTCTCTGCAGAAGAAGCAATTGGTTTCTTATTGGTCAAATTAAAAAAAAAAAACTACATTGTATAGGCATTTTTAATCACTTGATGGTCAATCCGTTGACATTAAAGCGAAATTTATTTTATTGTAATTGAAGCATGAATGACCATCAGTAAAAATCATTTTATTATAGTCAAAGGATTGTCATTGTAGTCGTGTACCTAAGATATAGTGGATTAGTGGAATCGAATCCGTTTCATTATGATCGAACCACGGCCGTGATAACTAGACTAATATCACTATAATTAAATTGTTGCTCTTACAATGAACATATTTCGTTAAAATGGGACCATTGTTCTTTTAACTCAGTCATTGTTATCATACTCGAATCTGTGTCATTATAATGGAACATTAGTCATTATAATCGGATATTTGTCATTGTAATCAAGCATTTGTCAATATGATTGAACCTTTGTCATTATAATAGCGCATTTGTCATTATAATCGAAAAAAATTAAGTCGAACTTTTGTTATTATAATCAGACATTTTTAATTGTAATCAAACATTTGTCATTATGATCGAACCTTTGTTGTTATAATCGAACCTTTGTTGTCATTATAATCAAACATTTGTCAGTATTACTGAACCTTTGTTGTTGTAATCAAACATTTGTCATCATATTCGAACATTTGTCATCATATCCGAACATTTGTCATTATAATCGAACATCTGTCATTATAATCGAACATTTGTCATCATATTCGAACATTTGTCATCATATCCGAACATTTGTCATTATAATCGAACATTTGTCATTATAATCAAACATTTGTCATCATATCCGAAAATTTGTCATCATATTCGAACATTTGTCATTATAATCGAACATTTGTCATGTAATCATATTCAACATGTTCAAGCATATCCGTAAACATTTGTTCATTTAAATCGAACATTTTGTCATTATAATCAAACATTGTCATCATTCCAAAATTGTCAATCATTTATTCAACATTTGTCATTATAATCGAACATTTGTCATTGTAATCAAATATTTTGTCCCAATATTTCCAACATTTTTGTCATTCATAATTCGAAACATTTTGTCATCATATCCGAACATTTTTCATTATAATCAAACATTTGTCATCATATTCGAACATTTGTCATCATATCCGAACATTTGTCATTATAATCGAACATTTGTCATTATAATCGAACATTTGTCATTATAATCGAACATTTGTCATTATAATCAAACAATTTGTTCATCTATCCGAACACATTTTGTCGTTTCTAACTTATAATCGAAAATTTTGTAATTGTAATCAAATATTTGTCATTATAATCCGAACATGTGTCATTCATAATCGAAAACATTTGTTCATCATATCGAACCAAAGTTTCATTTTAATGGTCAAACATTTTGTTAATCATTATTCCGAAACATTTGTCATCATATTCCGAACATTTGTCATTATAATCGAACATTTGTCATTTTAAATAATCGAAATATTTGTACTTATAAACGGAACCATGTTGTCATTGTAATTGAAACGTTTGTCAATTCTTCATATCCGAACATTTTTTCTTGTCATTCAATGCGAAACATTTGTCATCTAACTCCGAAACATTTGTCATTATAATCGAACATTTGTCATTATAATCGAACCAAGGCACATATCCGATTCCTTGTTGGCAGGGCAACGTTGCCTCATCTGGTTAAACATGACCTACATTGCCGTCCTGTCCGGAAATACTTTGGGGAAAAAATGCACCCAGTCTCTCTCTCTCTCTCTCATACAGACTATTTCTTCCACATGCAGACACGATAAATTCATTTTCTTTAATTAAAAAATTGCTTTTTGCTCAACAACACCTGTCCCGTCCCATATCTCTCTCTCTCTCTCTCTCTCTCTCTCTCTCTCTCTCTCTCTCTCTCTCTCATGTACGGACTATTTCTTCCTCCTGCTAACACAGTAGATTAATTTTCTTTGAGAAAATTGCCTTTTCTCTAAGCTCTCTCTCTCTCTCTCTCTCTCTCTCTCTCTCTCTCTCTCTCTCTCTCTCTCTCTCTCGCTCTCTCTCTCTCTCTCGTGGTGTTAACGGTAACATATTTGCCTAATCATGAAAATGTCACCTTGGTCTGTGCAAGTTCCTGTAATTCCATTTTTCTTTCGGTGTCATAGGCAGTGCATTCGTGTATGTCAGCTGACTGTGGCATATCGTAGCCTGGACTGGAAAGAGGTAGAGAAGAAGAAATATATATATACATATATAATATATATAATATATATATCTATATATATATATATATAATATATATATATATATATGTATATATATATTACATAAGTTTGCTTTACCTCAAGCATCCAGTAGTGTTCTATTAAACCAAACATTCCTTTATCGAACAATTCAGGGCCATTTATAGTCATTTTCCTGGGGAACTCTATTGATGTGATCAAGTCTTGAGTATAAAGACGAAAGCTCAGAGTCTACCATCTTTCTTTTCAACTTTTCCGGCGAAAGCTACTTTTATTTATATATGCCACGGGTGATCCATTGGGTTGGTATAGAAGTTATATATATATATATTATATATATATCTATATATATTATATATAATATATATCTATATATATTGCCCGGGACCATTGTGGTATAGAATATATATATATATATAATATATATATATATATAATTATATATATATATATATTATATATATATATAGATATCTATAATATACTGTATTTATATATGAGTGTGTGTGTATATATATCCTGATAAATATTAATGTTGACGAGCCAATGACCTTTCATGGTATGGGGTATTTCTCCCAGCGCCCACTGAAACCAGATTTGCGACAAGATTGTAAATCTTCAGGAAAACTTTTGCCGGGCCAAGTGGCCCCTTGGTATAACCAGGGGCTGAGTGGGTCCTGGGTATAACCGCGCTCTTGCCGTGACGAAGTCGCTGAAGACGAAAATAGCTCCTAAGATCAGCACGCCCCTGTACCGGCCACGAAGGCCCTACGTCAGCAGACGCCCACTCAACCCACCCTCCTCCTGCTCTGGGGCACAGAAGCTAACGTACAAACACGTACACACACACACAACTCCACTTTGGGTGGTGGTAGAAATATATGGTGAAGGAAAGGGAAGGTGTAAGATTATCCTGGGTTGTTTTATGGCTGCATCTCTTCCTGTGTTTTTTTATTTTTTCTTTTATTTTTATTTATTTATTTATTTTGTAGCAGTGCTTTTGAGTAACTTTTATGATTATATTGTGACAGTCTTTTGACAGTCTCCGTACGATGTATTGCCGTGTTTGGTCAAAAGAAGCGTTCACCAATTGAAAGAAACATCTATTGCAGACATTTACCTTATTAACTGAATAATTAGCACTTGTATGGTAGTTGCATGATAGTATGGCAAATATGGTAGCGTCATATTTATTAATGTTAGCACAAAATGCGGATATCAGGTTGCAGTTTTCTTTAATTTCAGCAAATGCAACATATGACATGGGCAGCCGTTTGACATCTGCCAAGTCGAGAGAGGTTAACTAAATAAGAGGCTGAGAGATGAGATTGTCTGCAGTTTTAGGTGATGTCTTTGTATCGATAAGTTGATTTCATCACTCAAGGCCATAGCCAGGGCTGGTTGGAGGGTAAGGGGGCTGGGGGCTACAACTCATATCATCATTTATAACCTAATAACGATGTTACGAGACGTAAGGTTTTAGAAAATTTAGGAAAACCAGGCAGAAGTTTCACGAAGGTCTAAGGTATCGAGAATTATTGAAAGCATTTAAGAATCTTAGGCAAGGGACTGCTTTCACACAATTGGGATATTGAGCAGGCTACCTAGTACGTGCGAACTCGGGTCGCTGTATATAGTGTCAGTTAAAACTAGCGATTTGTGAAAATGTTACTACTTCTCCCGCCTCCTGCCAGCCCCCCTCGTTCGTCTCTCTCTCTCTCTCTCTCTCTCTCTCTCTCTCTCCTGGCTCCTCTCTCTAACTTCTCTCCACTTATAGTTTTCATCCCGGTGGGTCTGGGTCCTCCAACTCTAACGGTACTCACATGACCCCAGCAGTAACTATAACCCTTGGGGGTTATCCAAACCATCTCTTTCTCCCATTCATCATTATCTCATCTACGTGTTGAACGTCCCTAATTTCCCTTATGATATCATTGCTAATTCTACCCTGCTGTCTGACTTTTAATATTCTTGTAATTTTATTGTCAAATCGATAATTTCTTTTAGGTATAGTTTTACTGTCAAAACATAATTCATGGCCATTCGACAGTACAGATCGTACTAAACTTAAGCATATTTCTTCTTTTCTACGCAATTTCATTCCATCTGGTTTCCAAATCTTATTCAGCCTCTCCATTCTTTGATTTGCCCTTTTGAGTCTCACCGCATTTGCAACTCAAGAGAGAACGTGGACTGGATATCAGTACTCCCAAATATTGGCAGATTCAACCTCATTAATCGAACGATGTTCCTTTGCATTAACTCGTTCAACACCTTGTTTAATGTTGAAATGTGGACGCTGTCAAATGCCTTTTCGTAATCAACAAAAACCAGCAGAAAGGGATTTCGTATGTCTTACCTCAAATCTTTAGACTAATCTCTGCAACTGTTGCCTTTTCATAAGTTTCTTCATCGCTAAGCGTTTTATCATTTCCTTTCCCCAGCCTATGTAGGACAGTATGCATGCTGAATATTTTCTTTACAGCCCACGAATATGCAGTGCCATTATACTGTAGTTATCACAAGCAGGTCAGGTCACCTTTCTTTAGTAACCTTGCAATGACATCCAGTTCCCAGTCACCAAGCTTGTTTCTTCATTATAATTATACAGAATTATATATTCAAAGTTCATGTGTGCAATACTTGTTGGAAAGGAAAATATGTTTTGTACCCATTCATTTCATACACGCACATATCGATGTAGATATATTCACTCGCAGGTAAAACGCATTGTGAAAGACAATCATTTCTATGATTCTTGATACCAAAAACTTGATACACATTTTTTATTCATTTATATGTTTTATTTATTCATGAATTATACCAGAAATTATTAACTATAAATTCTCGAAATAATAAAGACTGTAACATCTGAAATGGTCTTTGGAAGTGGACCGGAACGTTATTAGGAGCTGGAGACTTCTCAAGTTTATAATATTTATTATCTTGCCTTAAACTCATTGCATTAAGAGCTTGGACACTCGGTTGACACTTTCGGAACCCAAGTGGACAGCCAGTATTTCACAGGTCCTACGGTGTTTATCTTTACGTGCTATCATCTGTCAAGTAGGTTTTGCTTTAGGCGACGACATCCTTGTTTACAATGTCATTGGGTATGTTTCTCTTTGCTAGCTTGCATGTTTATATTTGGCATTTTATATTTTAAGGCCTCTCAGCTTACAGTATACTCACACCAAAACATTAACAGCTTACATGAACTAGAAGTTTGGGCACCCCGGTATGTCATGTCGTAGATTCATTTTTTAGTGTCCGATATGTAGTTGTTTTCCATTGGGTTGTAGTGATGGAGAGAGAAAAAATGTGTGTAAATTTAATACGGTAGAATAGATTATTGCTCACTGAACAGCTGAGAGTTGGTTGCTGTAGGAGAATGTCATAGTGACCTGCTGTAGACATATAAGCATGTTGTTACATTTATGTTGCCCAGGTGTAGTTAAAACATGGTTTAGATATATGAATATATTAGGACGACTAGTTATTGCTTCATGATAAGCTCTGTGTCCTTGACCGGTCTTTCGTGCAACGAGCTACATGATTCACTGGGAAGGATATTAGAAATGTGATAACCTTCACCAATACTATATGCTTTATCCCACTCCATCCTTTCCAGGGATTCAAACCATGCTCCTCTTGTTTATGATGCGAGCATCCTAACAGATAATCTAATACACAGTTGCTGTGACCGTGTCTTGGTAATAAGACGAAAGTATTTAGCATCGCCAGTGTTTCAGTTTTCCTTTGTGGGTGTAACTTTGTTCATATATACATATATATTTGTGTATACATACAGACATATACGTATATATATGTATATATTTATTTAGTTATGTATATAGATACATGCATATATATGGTATATTTACATTATATTTTATATATATAATTAAGAGAGCGAGAGAGACGAGAGAAGAGACTGAGAGAGAGAGGGAGAGGATGAGAGACGAGAGAGAGAGTTGACATGTATGTATGGAATTACATGATTATGCATCATGTCCGTATTCACATATTTATATGCAAGTGAAGTCAGAAAATCAGTTCAAAAAACGTTTTAGTCATTGGCCTGACCAACAGGGACATCCTCCCTTCCCCACCACCACCCACACCCACACCCACCCACCTCACCCTCCCACATGATATCTCTTACACACCCACACCCAAGTTTCTGTAAGGGACCATTTCCCTCTAGGAAGAAGTTTCGTTGGCACTTCTTTGCGAGCACGTTTGCCCACCTGTGATCTATTTTCTCCCCTAAACGGAAGATTGCCGACACCCAACGCCCTCGTCAGGCTCTTGCTTAGGTTTTCCCCCTAGACTTGATTGTAGGTCATATTTTAGACACCACACTGGGTGCCCCCTGTGCAGTATGGCAGGATGGCGCTAACAGTTGTGGTCGTAATTTTGGCTTCAGAAATCCCTTTTCCGGTTTTTTCTTTTTTTGTGAATTGGGTATTTTTCAGTCTTTTTGCAAAATAATAATAATAATAATTATAATAATAATAATAATAATAATAATGCCTGCTGCTACAAACAAACTCAATCGAGAGATTGAGGAACCTCCAGAAGGTCATTCTGTTTAATGAAGTGTGTGTGAAAGAGGGTCTTCTAGCGATATAATAATAATAATAATAATAATAATAATAATAATAATAATAATAATAATAATAATAATAATAATAATAATAATAATAATAATTCCAGGACTCATGCAGAAGAGTGTGATCCTAGAAACGGTAACACACATAGTAAGAAAAGTGATGGACTCCTAAGGGGGCAGGATGCAACCCGGAACCCCACATATAATTTACCACCCAGTCGAATTGGAGGACTGTGATAAAGCAAAAAAAAAAAATAATAATAATAATAATGTAAAAAGAGTCGACCATCCTTTTGAATGGATTCTGTTGAAAAGAATGGCAGCATCAAACATACGTATATTCAATTGTGCTGCCATCACGATGGTGATATAAGGTAATATATTATAGTTTTTTTATACATACATACATACACACACATATATATATAAATATATATAATATATGTTCTGAGACATATAGTTTTACTATACACTTCCTATCGAGACGCTGGCAAATTCGGCAGACATGAGTTAATTTCTCTTTGGCAGGCTTGCGCTGAAAAAAAAAGGCAGTAAATTTATGATAGGGGAAGTGATGCAGGGAAATTAAAACTCTCTCTCTCTCTCTCTCTCTCTCTCTCTCTCTCTCTCTCTCTCTCTCTCTCTCTCTCTCTCCGTGTTATTGGCATCTGAAGTAATCCTGGGACGGTCTATTTATACTCCACGGACTGGTATTTCTCCTGGTCGTTACTCTACCAGTGAAATACTTAAAAAAAAAAAAAAAAAAACCATCTCAGTTTTCGTCATCGTGTTTTTCTGTCGCGTTTTGTTGAGGACTTTTTCTCAGGACAGTTGAGGAAATATTGGGTGACGATATGTTATAACTTAATAATATTCATTGGTCCCTCTGGGCTAGTTGTTACCAGTCTCACTTCTTAAGCGACCGTACATGATCAATTCGAGGACTTTTTCATAAATGACTAAATAGTTAGATGGATCCGTTGCACCTCTGTAGACCACAGCAGTGAGTCAAGTAGCTGCACGCTAGTCGAATATGGTGGGTTGCATCAAGTGTTGTGGAAGGTGTGAGGCCAGTTACGTCATACCAAAACACTTCTTTAGAGGTAATAATAATAATAATAATAATAATAATAATAATAATAATAATAATAATAATAATAATAATAATAATAATAATAATAATAATAATAATAATAATAATAATAATAATAATAATAATAATAATAATAATAATAATTTCATTATTCTCGTCATTGGTTTCTGGCAGCTGTCCATACTTCGAAAATAACAGATCAGCATCGAACTTTGAAAAAAAAAAAAAAAAAAAAAAAAAAAATTAGAGAACAAATGCACTTAAAAAAACATGCTATTTCAGAGCGCCATGCTCCCTCTTCAGTGTGGAGACACTATCAAGGTCCTTGGACACTTCAATGAAGGAGCATGACGCTTCGAAGCGACATGTGGTTTTGAACACATTTGTTCTCTAATTTGTGTGCGTGTGTTTTTTTTCAGACATCTTTACCTCCCTGAGAAAGGATTATGGAAAGCTAAAGAGTGTCAGCCTCATTTCGGGGTCTCCTGAAGCCACTTTGGCATCAGGGGGTGCCCTTTGGGTGCACATTGCGCCGTTCAGCTCGGTCTTGCCTCCATTCTCTCTCACTTTCTCCTTTTTTTATTTATTTTTTATTAATTATCAAGGTTCGTTTTTTTTTATCTAGTATCAAAGCTACTCCTCCTTCCAAAGACTGTCACACTTCGTATTTGTTACTATTTAATATGCATTGTTGTTGTTATCATAAAAAAGGGGAAAAAATTAACATTTAGGACATGAAATTATCAACCTCACACACACAAATATATGTATATATATATATATAATTGAATCATGAAAATATGGAACGTGATGAATATATAAATAAAGACAAAATTCACGAAGGAAAGTGAAACAATGGGGTACCACGCTGCGAGGCCTTTCGACTTCTCACTTAGTAAAGGACAAGGAGTCGAAAGGCCTCTCAGCGGTACTCTACTATATATATACATAATATACGCTGCCAAGTTTCACGAAGCAAACATTTGAGTCATACCCACTGGCATGTATCTCGGTGTTATTCAATCGGTAAGAAACTAATAAGCAGGTAAGGGAAGTCCATGGGGGGATTCTGTCGTACCTGGGCTCGAAGTAGTGGTCAGAGAAGAGGGGGGGGTGTTTAGACGAGGATAGTGAGGGGAATCTAAGAACCGTCCCCTCTCCCTGCTCCCCCAAAAAGTCTTAAAATGGTTTACACATTGCTAGGAAGGGTAGTCATCGCTCTCAGCTTTAGCTGTTCGTTGTGCTAAGTTTTGGTTGTTGTGACGCTAATTTGCATCTCTTATCTATTGATTACATCAGTTTTCTACTTGGACATCTCTCGCCCCGTAGTTATTTAATTACCTTATTTTATTTCATACTGATTTAAAAGCCATTTCTCATGTGGGCAAAAGAAGTACCAGAATTCACTCCGAATTATCATATCTTACCTCTTTTACTCGGCGTAAGGGAGACCATATGCACAGTCATAGATTAAATAAGTGACTTATAGAATGACTGACCTTTGGTTTGACTTTATTTTTGTCTTTTTTTTTTTTTTGCATTTATTACGATATGATGGATTTTTTTATATAATTATTTTACAAACACTTTTGTAATTAGCAAATTGTTTGTGTTTACATTTATCTGTACTACTTTTTGTCTTTGACTTGTCAGATCGTAAGGACCCTATGACTACACAATTATAATAAGTCTTTCCATAACAGTTACATCGAGTAACATATTAGTCTTATACATTTTATGTAAAATAACGTGCTTACTTTTCTGTTCTTATTTTCATAATAATCAAATGCCAAAACACACAAAGTAAAGAAACCATTACATTTAGATATCACAAAATTTTCAGTGACATCCAAAACTGTAATGAGTGTTAGATCCACTTTTGAAGAAGATATGAGATACCTTGCATAAATCCTCATCAGCTCGTTTAGGACCTAAAAGATTGTGAGATTCAGTTGTGGAAAATGGGAAAATCCCAAGTACTCTCGTAGGTTCTTCTCACTCGTTGCCTGTGGCAACTCTTAATGTGGAATAACATCCATGCCACCCTCATAAGCCTGTGCTTAAAGTGTTGTGAGCCCTAAAATTGGCCCTTCTGAAGTTTCTCCCACTTGGCTTTATATCAACGAGGTCGGCGGAGACCGTATTCGTACTCGGTCGTCCACAGTGGAGGATTTGCTCTAAATTATATCTACTTTATTTTGTTTTTGGGGTAAATGAACAAGTTCGTCATGACTTTTCCTTTTGTAATCAGATCAGTATTACAACGATTATGGTTGTTTATGAAAATTGGAGCCCTTGATTACATGAGATCAGCTTAATATAGCAATGACAAAAAGCATGTATGAATAAATACATTGTGGATGAACTTACACATAAACACACACGTATATTTCTACAGGTGTGTGTGTGTGTATTTTTTGGGGCAGTTTCTTGTAGGCAGTTTTCGTTGTATGTGTCCAATACTGGCGAAGCTTTCTGTACAAGTGATCTGCAGTTAATGTATGTATAGTTATATATATATATATAGTATATATATATATATATATATATATATTATATATATATCTATATAAACGTATAAGCCACGAAGGAAAGATAAACAACGGAGTTTCTGCAGAAACTCCGTTGTTTATCTTTCCTTCGTGGCTTATACATTTATTTATGGATTTATCACGTTCCAAACTTTCGTGATTCATTTATACATACATTATATATATATACTATATATGTGTGTGTGTGTGTGTGTGTGTGTGTGTGTGTGTGTGTGTGTGTGTATGTATATATACACCATATGATTCTGCGGTCAGATTTATATTTAAGTATCTTATTTCCTTATTCATTCCTTCGTATTTATTTTTTGGGATGGCTCATAGAGCAGACTAAATGAAAAACAACTAAGAGCCGATGCAATGTCTAGAAACGTAGAATCTGGTGATTACCCTCGTCTTTGGAAAGATATCGAGTCCTTAAATCCCAAAACAAAAAAGCTATCACAGAGAGTAGGGGAAGCAGTCGGAGACGAGGCTATCGCAAGGATGTGGGGTGATCACTTCAACAATATCCTGAATTGCATAAATGATCAGGATTCCCGAAGCGAGGTAGATAACCTCCTTAATGACAACATTCAATTTCATTTTGCGGACCGTATTACGCCAGGTAACATCAGCGATGCCATAAACAGCATACCTAATAATAAATCGCCCGGCTGTGATGGTCTTCCTGCAGAGGCCTTCAAACTCTGCCATCCGATAATTTACATTTTGCTAGCTGCCTTATTCAATGCGTGCATAATTCACCAGTTTCTTCCAGACTCCCTACTCTTAATTCACTTGATACCATTAATCAAAAACAAGCTAAAGGATGCAGCTGACCCTGGCAACTACCGGCCAATTGCAATCACAACGATCGCATCGAAGATACTTGAGTCGGTTCTTCTTGTGAGACTTCTCCCCTTTCTACACACCACTGACAACCAGTTCGGGTTTAAAGCAAACCACTCAACCGACACCTGCATCTACATACTGAAAGAATTGCTGAACTACTACCTATCATCAGCATCTCCGGTTTTCCTGTGTTTCGTAGATGTGAGAAAAGCATTTGACAGAGTAAAGGAAGCTATTCCTGAAGCTGCATAAAAGGGGCACACCCTTATATCTAATTGGCATTTTACATTGCTGGTTCTCCACACAGCAATTCTGTGTCAAATGGGGCAACGTATTATCGTACACCTTTGGCTCCCTAAACGGGCTTCGTCAAGGGGGCATTCTCTCTCCATACCTGTTTAATACGTACACATATGCCTTGAATGTCAAACTGAACTCACTCCCAATCGGATGCACTGTCAATGAAACAACTATAAACAACCTCTGTTTCGCCGACGACATGGTTCTGATTTCCCCATCAGTGCATGGCCTCCAACGACTCATCGACACTTGCCGCCAATATGCAGAGGAATTTGATATAATCTACAACGAAACCAAGACCCAGTGCATGTCGCTGCTCCCGAGATCGCTTAAGCATATTGCAGAACCACAAATTTTCCTCGGAAACCATCGGCTGGAATTTGTGCGCGAATTTCCGTATTTGGGTCACATTATTACCGACGACCTAAAAGTTACGGCAGACATTGAACAGAGGCGTCGTAAACTATGTGCAACTGGCAACATGATTGCAAGGAGGTTTGCCTTCTGTCACCGAGACGTGAAACTGCTGCTCTTCCGCTCGTACTGCTACAGTATCTATGGGTGTTCCCTCTGGACGAACTATACCCGAGAGACCATGAGACGTATCACTGTTGTGCACAATGACATTCTGAGACGCCTCACAAACACTCCACGCTACCACTCCGCCACACAGATGTTCTTAGAAAACCACCTGGACAATTTAAAAATCATTGTAAGGCGAACAATGTCCAGCCTAGTAACCCGAGTGAGAAACAGCGGCAACTCGCTCATACAAAGCATCCTAAGGAGTGAAGCAAGAACAAGATCTAAATTGTGGAAAGATGGGAAAATGAGGCCTTTGTCCCCTAAAGGACTTAATCTCTGTATTAGCAAGATGTCATCTGCAGATTTTGTCATTATTATATTTATTGCTGATATTTTATTTTTTCATTATTTCTGTGATTACTATCAAGTTAAAGTTTTGTATATACATTCAATTTATGTATTTAGCCCTCTGGACCAGCCTACTGTAACCACCTAAGGTCTCTAGTGAAATTTAAGCTATATAATTTGTGCACTAACTGTTATAACTCTCAATGCATTTTTTTTCTCACCAATATTATTACTATTACCAGTATTATGATTACTATCTTTTATGCTACCTCAGCTATTTTGTGGATAAGTGCCGATTACTAATTTTTCCTATCATGTTGACTCATATATCTAGATTGTGTATGTTACTGTGTATTTTGTATGTTCATTGTATATGGCCCTGAACCGAAATAAAGGATATTATTATTATTATTAGTTATTATTATTATTATTATTATTATTATTATTATATTATTATTATTATTATTATTATTATTATTATTATATTTCAGTCATTCCAGGGAATTTCCAAAGGACTGAAAATTATTATCGTAATGTCTTCCTTTCCAGGTAGGGAACTGATGTTTACATTGGCCGACCAAATTATTTGAACTTATCTGTCGAGTGATCGACAGCCTCGCGCGGCGTTTGTTTATCGTCGTGTTTTGAAGAACGCCGATCTGGAGCCGTGAGTGTTTATTGCCTTAACGCCATGTCTGCTTATACCGGAAAGGCCTGCGGGTTCTTTTGGGGTTCCTCAAATAACTAGGTGTGAAAGAAGTCGAATTTTGTCCTCCGCTCAGCCTTCAAAAATGTGTTCAAGAACAGGGTTGTTCACTGTTTATAATTACAAAGCAATGTGCTTGGGACGTTTTTATCCTTTTTTTTATTGTGTTTGTTTAGGCGTAAGTCCAAGGGAACCTTAGTAACAGAACAGCCCCTTTTGCAGTAGCAATCTCTCTCTCTCTCTCTCTCTCTCTCTCTCTCTCTCTCTCTCTCTCTCTCTCTTTGGACGCCGTTGCTTGGCATTTTTTTCTAGAGGCAGGAAACTGCGTCTCAAGAAATTGCGGAGCTACAAAGTGTCTCTTGTTGTCAAGGGTTCCCTTGTTTATTTTCATCTGCTTGTGCCTCTGCCTTCCGGAAAGAACTTGAGGCATAATAAATTCCTTGTGCTGTCTTGAATTCCCACAAGTTTGTTTTGTATGCATAATGAAATGATAGTGGATATTAAAAAAAAGTTAAGTGAAACAATTTTCCAATGCTTACGCGTGTCTGTTAGTGGGATTGTTAAATTTTTGCATACAAACCACCATCATTGCCATAAACTGTGATACGAATCTGAAGTTCTTCAGATACCTTTTGCAGATGAATCACGTTAGTTATCTTGGTGCATGAATCATCTGAAAAGGGAGATCTTGTTGACTTGAGTTTATCCTAACGTGCCCCCAAAGATAGAAATCCAGTCTTCTCAAATACAGTTAGCACAATGGTCAACAGATAGGACCACCTCTTCGAGCCTACTCTGCTGGGAAAGTTTTCACTTAAAAACTGCTGAAAGATATGTGTTAGTTCAGAAATTGACAAGCTTTGCATGTTTTCAAGTCAAGAAATAAGGCTAATCCGCCTCTTTTAGCCTAATCTGCCAGGAAAATTCCACTGAGAAACTGTTGAAGGACTTGTGTCAGCTCAAGAGTTGACAAGTTTTGCAAGTTTTCAAATCAAGAGCCTAATCTGTTTGGAAATTTTTCAATTAGAAACTGCTGAAGGACTTGTGTCAGTTCAGAAATCTTTAGGTTTTACAAATAATCAACATAAATCTCAACGGTTACAGTCCTTCCTTCAGTTCAGGCAGTATCAACTAACAGGTCTTTCAACGAGTGCACATCAGAAAGGTGCACTCCCTCATGTTCCTCAACCTCTTACTTCTTCCCATTGTCCATATTCGTCGATTCTCTCTTGACAGTATTGCTACTTCAGGAAAGCTTGGTCAAAAAATGAAGTATCAGCCCCAATGTTTTTGTAACACTGTAGAAATTCAACCATGCTTGTCATTCGTCTTGCAGATTGTGATGGTTTTGTATTTTTTCGTGTCAGTTTAAATTCAGAATCTTCTGCATCGTAGAGGAAGGGATGTCCGCCTTGTAAGATGCCATTTTTATTGGTTTACCCAACTCTCAGTTCAACACTGTTACTCTTGTCTTTTGATATAGTGGTGGAACATTTATGGATCTGTGTCTATAAAGTTTTTCATCCATTTATCACTTTAGCCAGCGGGTCTGAAGGTCAACAGTGCATCCGATTTCTTATCGGTAGGTCAACAGATGATAATGAACCGCTCGTGTAGTTACCAAATTCCTAATGGGTTTTAAGTTTTTGCTTACTTGGGGAATAAGCCTACGAACTACGTTTTTGTTGTTGTTCTTATTGGGGGATAGGAAAGGTCTATGGAAAAACCTGAAAAGATCCGAAAAAGGTGTTTCACATTGAGTTAAGATGCAGGAGTTTTAGGATAGGATCTTTATGATTTCTGTTATTAGAATGAAAATGTAAAAAAAGCGTATTTATTTTAATTTTCGTCGGTGAAACAAGGCTCTATTTGACCATAGATTTTAGAGTTATGAATGTAATGTTTACAACTTATGCGTCAGGGGAAAATCTTGCACTCTTCCCGAGTAAGCTGAAGGTCGGATCACGCATTGTTCTCCTGTCGAAGCCATGCAGGCCATAGTAAGTCTGAAGATGATAGATTAGATTTACTGTTATGCAGCTGGAACTATAGTAAAATAAAAATAATTATGTATATAAAAGCATATAATGTATATGTATATATAAGTATATATATATATATATGTATATATATATATATATATATATATATATATATATATGTGTGTGTGTGTGTGTGTGTGTGTGTGTGTGTGTGCGCGTGTGCATTCGTGAATGAAAAAGCGATTAGGAAGTCGGAATGGGCCTTGATAACCAGGAAGCACAAGTGTAGACAAAATAGCTTTGAGGGGCGCTGTATTTAGGGAAGGGGTGGGAAGTGGGTTGGGTTTGGGCGGCTGGTAGTTGGATGCACCTTGGTTGAGACAGTTGGGAAGTTTTTGAGCAGAGATGCATCCTTGATTTGCTAGACGAAGGCTGAACGAGGTGGTGAATGCTTTTATTGGTTTGTGGAATTGGGAAGGCCATTTTGATGTTTATGTATGTATGTATATATAGATATACAGTTAGTTAGTTTAAGATCCTTTCAGAGCAGTCTCATGAATAACCCAGATTCTGTCGTATCATCCCAAAGAATAAGGAAGTCTATTATTTTTTCTAGCCAAGGTGGGGAAAACTTCCACCTTCAACTAAGCGGAACACTTTATCTAACAAACGAGTGTGTTCTTTGCTTGTATATATAGAATAAGTGAGAGGGTATTTTCCTTCTAACCTAGGTGAGAAACTTCTCTTTCCTAAATAGGTGACACTTATTGTCTCAACTCGGGTAAGAAGCGTTGGAGCCTTCATTGAAAACCTAATTTTTCAGGTGTGAAAATACAGTAATAGTTATAATATTTTATTTAATTATTTATTCATTTATTTTTGGTAGAAATGTGCTAAAATAGGATCTTGGGTTTTAATGTGAT
>NC_087212.1:1985027-1997429 GCF_015104395.2 Macrobrachium nipponense
TTTCGTACTGATGACGCATGGAAAGTTTTATCTGGTGGAAAGTCAGACTAATTTAAAAATAATTTTCACTCATTAAGATATTAACTTGGTCCTTCGCGTCAAGGAGGGGGAAGAGCATGAATATGAAAGTCAGTTTAATGTAAGAGAATGACGATGCTTCATTTTTCATTTTAAGGTGAGGAAACATTCAGACATTGGAAGTCGAAAGTCGAATTGTTTGTAATTTAGTCTCGCCTAGTGAAGAATGGGCATTGCATCATATTAAAACGAGTTCTAGCATTGCTCTTTGGAATACAGTCGGTGCTCTTCATTCAGAAAGCAACGCCAAAGAACGGACGACGTCTGTTCGCAAGGAATTCTTGACAGCGAATTCCTCCTGGCCCAAAAATTCCACCGCGCTGCTTTCGGAAAATGCCCCTGGCACGGCGGGTAGACAGACCTGAGAGCTGCCTTGGCTTCGGAGTCAACTCGGCTGATCCTGTGGCACCCTCCGAGAATAGTAACAGCCCCTGGCACATGGCACTCTTGGGCAGAGAGAGAGAGAGAGAGAGAGAGAGAGAGAGAGGAGAGAGAGAGAGAGAGAGAGCAAGGGTAGATGAAAGCTTGAGGAAGATGGGGAGGGGGGGGGGGGAGATAGGGGACGGTCGGATGAAGGAAAGGAGGAGGAGGAGTAGGAGGAGGAGGAGTAGGAGGAGGAGGAGTAGGAGGCGGAGGAGGAGGAGGAGGAGGTGGTTTGTAGAGCAGAACCAGATGAGTAGGGAGGTTGAAAGGGGGGGGATATGGTATGAAAGGGTGGGCGAATGTAAGATGAGCGAAGAATATGTCGGATAAATATGAAACGTGAGTTGATTGAAGGTAAAAAGGAAAAAGAGACCAACAAAACGACTGGAATGCAGATGACAAAAGAAAAGAAAAAGTAACGATGTTACGAAAGGAGAGAGAACATTTTTGGTAGAGGTAAAACACAAGGGAAATCACAATGAAGCATAAGGAGGAGTACAAGTGCGAGGAACCGAAAGTTCGTGATAGATTTGGAGCAGCGGGAAATATGAGAAGTCGTGAACTCAGATGAAAGTTGAGACACACTCTCAGAGAGAGAGAGAGAGAGAGAGAGAGAGAGAGAGAGAGAGAGAGAGAGAGAGAGAGAGAGAGAGAGAGAGAGAGAGCGTTAAAACTTCAAAAGTTAAGAATAGAGACATGATTTTTCTCAAAATATTTGACTCATGGCTTCTTAACGGAATTAGCCGACTTTGCATATAAGATTTTTGTAACATAAGCAGCTCCAAGACCATAAATTTGACTTAGTTCAGAAAGTACGAAGGAATTCGGCGATAAATGACTGCATACTCTTATGTCTTAACCTAAACTTTATTCATTGTTTCTCTAAAATGTATAGGCTTTTCAGTAACTTCAGTATTTTGGTCTGTATATTTTGTGACACTAATGTTTACGTTTGATGGAAACTGCTACAGTGTGAGTCTTACAACACTTCTTCTGGCACAGCTTCAGTGCCAACCGTCTTGGTAATCATTCTGGGTGTTGGGAATGCAGGCGAGGCGATTAGGTGAGGAAAGAATATCCTTAAGACTCGGCATTTTGATAAAGTGGCATTTGTGGCTGGGAAAGTGAAAATAAGGACATCATATTGCCCTCTTCCCAGGCCATGTAATTCTTCTTATGATTTCAGATTAATTTAAGGTTGCAAACAGTATTAATTTCCATGCAACTACTATCATTTGGAAGCATTAGAAAGCTTTATAAAAACTCCATTTTAACTTACACGATTGTTATTAAGTCATTTTGAATTACCAGTGGCTGAAACATAAACAAGAAAATGAACCCGAGCTCTTCTAAAAGTGGTTCGTGCCATCTTAGTTATTTTCAGATAGGGCTCAACATTCAGCAGCTTCTTGGAGTTTCCAAAGCTTTGCATATTCATAAAAGCTATTCACAAAAAAGGTGTTCTTTTTAAAAGATCAAGATCTTAACTTGATATGGGTACTAGGGACTTAAAAATAACAGGAATGCACCATCTTTATATTTTTTTCTCTTAAGAGCAAGTAAGCATGATCTGGCAGATCAAATATCCATCTGTCATATTTTGACATTGCTTTGGGACTTGAGTTTAAGCCAAGACAGGGATTATTCAGGCTACAGTACTTGAAGTTGCATGGGCCATAAAGTACTTGTATAAATGTGGGTCCTTATTTCCTGTTCTGCACTTTTCATGCAGTATAATTTTCCTATTCTGAGTCACTTTTGTGTAACATAATGTACCTTGAACTTTTTATTTCTTGTCAAACAGAGCAGCACTAAAGTATGGCAAAGATAGGCATGCAAGAAACCAAGCTAAGAAAGTTCTAATCAACAGAGGTGTTTACCTTTTATGGGGCATAAAACAATGTGAATATGAGTATACTGGAAGTGGATACGGTCAAGTCAGATTGTTGGGAAATTCCCGAAAGTGATGATTACCAAGCTTGAGTTTCTGCAGATCTGCAATACCCCTTTAAGATGAAGACTGCTGAATGCATCTTCAGAAGTGGTCGTATGGTATACTTGGATGGTGCATGACTTCATTCAGTTAGCTTTTGCTAATTGAATACTCAGTGTTTGATACATGTATGGTACTTCTATAAGCTCTGGGCTGAAGATGGAAGTTATCCCCTATTTCCTTGTTTTCATATTTAATCATTGTATATCTTTAACGTCTTCTTTTAATAGAATACGGCAGCATTTAACATTTTAAAAACAAGTTACAGTTCATATAGTTAAAGGTATTTTTACTTAAACAGTGACCAAAAAAGCATAACTGACTGAAAAAGCATAGAATATTTTAGTTTGTTAAGCCTAATGCTGATCTGCCACATTTCAATACCATATACTGTACATGTTCTTCAGTCCATTGGAAGCCATCTAGTCCCTCATGGTTGAGGTAAACTTACCATCCCAAAGAGGGATTATTGCTATGAGCATTTAGTTTGATAGTGGGCGTCCATCTGCCCAATACAGGCAGTCCCCGGGTTACGACAGGGGTTCCGTTCTTGAAAATCGTCGTAAGCCGGAACATCATGAAAACTCCTAAGAAAACCTTACTTTTAACGCTTTGGGTATAGTATTAAAAACTATGTAAACTGCACTCTTATTGCATTTTGCATCAAAAAAAACTTCAAATATTGATTATTTTGCATTTTTGGTGTCAAATTTCTTCTGCCAGATGAGAGTTGTAGGCGTCGTAACCCTGGAAACAATTTCTGATGAATATAATTGAAAAGCACCTTAACCTAGGAGCGTCGTAAGCCGAACCCGTCGTAACCCGGGGACTGCCTACCTGGATAGGATAATGAAAGGATAACTACGTACATAACCTGGGAGAAGCATCTTTCTCACCATTCATGTTTGATATTTGATCAAGCATTTCCTTTTACAAGTTTTATGAGCAAACTGGACTATGACAATAGCCATACAAAAAAAATCAGGTCGACTTCATTGCTTCCCTTAATACATATATTAGTATACCTGCTCTATAAAAACCTCTGTTGCAGATTCTTATGAATGTCACTGAAGAATTCAAAGGGTAACACTTGTGATGAATGTAGGACAGATGACTGTTAAGACACGTTAGGTTGTTGAGAATGAAAAATAAAAATGGAAAAGGGGAATGTGTGACTACATCACACTCTTGTTCAGAAGTTCTCAAAGTATTCATAGAAGGGAATAGCAATAGAGATGAAGTGAGCAATTTGCAATGATGCTCTGCAATGCATAATCATAGTCTCTTCCTGATCATATCACCTTAAGCATCAGGAGGTATTCATATTCACCTTCACTTTGCAGCTTTTATGTGCACTTTAGCTGTAGAAGTTGGTTTTCCAAGAGTATGTGACAATGTTGTTAGTTATTTCTAGTTTCCAAATCAGCTATTCCAATAGCAAGAATGTAAAGGAGCAATATCAAAGTTAATTTCATTATACCAGCCATATATTTACAAAGATATACAAACATCAGTCATTAGCTGCCATCTTTAAGAATCAAGAGTAAGGTTACACTGCTTAAGTGACCAGTAAGGTTCATACAAAAGAGCATGCAAACAGAGTTTTGCATAAAGAACAGTATAAACATTTTCTTCCAATTAATTCTGGCCTTCCAGTCAGCTCTCACTTGGTCCCTCAAATGGACCCCTTGTCAAGTTTCTGAATGCAAGTTACTATTCTCAGCACAGCAGACCAATAAGATCTCAAGCTATAAAAAACTAAATTACAATTCAACACAGAGTTCAACTGAAATGTATGCAATATTTATTATTTGCAATTAGTGATTTTACAAACAATTTCAAATCAAAATATTCAACATATTATCTTCAAAAAAAACAAAAAAAAAGCCAGCAAGAGTTCTTAACAGTTATGTCCTGTTTGAGTCACAGCAATAACTTCAAGCTTGTTACAAAAAGACTAGAAAATTTCATTATCAAATTCTGTAGCAGTTTCCTTCATGAGGGTAGCCAAAGAAAATATCTGGCAACTGGAGTTAACACATTTTGAGAAGTCACAAACTAAGGCATAGAATGAAAAGCAGGTTAAAGCCAATGCCTATTTGCTTAAAAGTTTTTAGAGGTGTAAGAAATAATAAAATCAAGCTGTTCACAAAATAGGTTGTACCACTTGATATATAAATGGTAGTGCTAGTTCCTTCGTAAAATTATTTTGCTGAAAGATTGTACCAACAATGACATACAACTGAATTATCACTATTGAATGTACATACATACTGTATTCAGCAAAATATTGCTTTCAGTGATTATGGATAATCCCCAACTTACATCCAGGTTACATTTCTGATTAATAATCTTACCATCTTACAGTGAGGTATCTTTAAGATGACTGACATATAAAGCAGGTTACATCCTAACAACTGATCTTACATATGGGTTACATTACCAAATTCTGAATGACTTCCATTATAATTAGTTATAATTTCAGCAATTTACCCTACAACAGGGTTACATTCCCAGCAAATGGTTTTGTTCCAAACTTGGTTACAGTAATTTCCCAATGACTGATCACAAGTCACAGTAGACATAAGACAGGGAACTGTTATATCACTCTTATTTTTTAATTAAGTTTTATATTATTTGCGTACAGCATTTATTTGCCTTGCATTTGCATATTATATATCTTTTTATTGGTTTATTTGTTTGATATATCTTTTGTAAATAAAAAAGAAGTTAATTTTAACCCCTTTTCCTAAATAAATTTCTCGGTAAGTGCTTAGGTTGTAAGAGAGGATATTTGCAGATCAAGTAAGTTTGAAGTCAGAGAAAATCTGTTAAGCAAATTTTGCAATTCAGTACTGTGTATTGCAGTGAACAACGGAATATTTCACACAAGGAGACACAAAAACGTCAATGACACAAATAAATAGATTTTTTCTATATAAAAGCCTATCAAAAACATACAATTCCTGTACTACGTTTTGTCTCCCTCACCCTTTAATTTACTGTAATATTCATCTTCAGGAACGTAGTCAATGTTCCCTGGTGGCACAACAAAGTAATCTTCAAATGTCTCCTTTGCGCAGCCCAATATATCATCGGATATATTTCCTACCAATACTTCATCATCTGCAAGTGCCAGGGACCTGAAAAAAAAAAGTCAAATTTCTTAATGTTTACTTGAATTTTAGGAAGAAAATATTTTTAACATAGTTTGCAAAAGAATTAATATAAATATGATCAAATATAAAAGTAAGAGCAAAAATATTGGTACAGAAAACTGACAATGAAAAGTAAACACTGAATTCATTATGTTTGCATAGATTTTTCAAGAAAATATTTTCACACAAACCACAAAAACATGATTAGTTGATAAAAAATTAGGTGAACATCTTAATACTGTATCTGCCTTAATTTCTCTGATCATTTACTTGGTCAAGGATTAAATACTTTGTATAAAAATACGTATGACTTCTTTTCCCCATAGGGAGGTACCATTTACTATGTGCCTTATGTGGTGCACTTGGATTGTACTAAAGATCCTTTACATAGTTTCTTGGCCTCCAGCTGAGTCACTTTTTACTTTCCATCCATTCCCTTTGGTCTCTTAACTTTATTTCCAATTTGCCCCTCAGTTAAGTGCACATCCTGCATTTGGTCTCTATGAGTTTAAAATGTGATATAAGGACCTTCAACTAATTTATATCAGTTACTTTCTTTTCATATTTGACAGTTGTCTGTCTAAAAGCATTTTTCTTCATAGACACCAAGCATGAGCATTTTATCTGTACTTGAGTACAGAACTGTACTGAAACTGCAGTTACATGTTACAAGAAATACTGTTAAATACCTGAACAACACAATGAAAGAACCCTTTGACAGAAATTGACATTATCTAATCATTTTGTACATTCAACTTCCCTGTCAGATATATACTTAGCTATAGACTCCGTCGTCCCCGACAGAAATTCGAATTTCGCGGCACACGCTACAGGTAGGTCAGGTGATCTACCGCCCTGCCGCTGGGTGGCAGGAATAGGAACTATTCCCGTTTTCTAATCAGATTTTCTCTGTCGCCGGTACTGTCAACATCGTTGTTGGTACCTCCTGACTTGATTTTTGTTTTTCATCGCCATCGATCTTCTGGGCTGTCTTTTTTGGTGAAGTATTGGATCTTTGGTTTGGCATACGCTTTTGTGAACTTTTTATCAAAATTTTCAAAGAAGTGAATTATGACTTTAGCGTGAGAATACCGAATGCTTCGGTAGACCATCTCACCTTTCGCTAGTGTAGGGAATATTAATATTCATTCACTAATACGTGTAAGAATTGTGTGAAATTGAGTGAGGAAGAATGAAAGCTCTAACTTCCTACTTAAGGAAGTTAGAAAAACATAGGGCTACAAAAGCTTCCTCGAGAAGCTTTAGTAAGTCTCGTACTAACGAGCCAATTAGTGTATTAGCACCTATTATACAAGTAGTTGTTGAATCCTCACATACTGTATTTTCACCTTCTACCTTCACGGAAACTGCCATTCATCTGTGGAAATTGCAGCTTTGAACACTCATAAGGATAGAGCTCAAAATGTGAACTCTTAAAGGTAAGCACAGTGCAATGGACAGTGATTTTAGTGTTCCCAGTGCAGTGGAGGGTGCGTCTGATCGACTCTATCTCGCTCCCAGGCCTGGACCTCTTCCAAGCTCCCAGGCTCAGAGGAGAAGGAATGTCGAAAGCCTTACGGAGGTTATGGAGAATCCCCACCGATCAGGCGTCCCCTCGGCAGTGGCGTCCCAGACTGCCAAGGATCGCCATTGCAAAGGCATCCTTAAAAAGTGCGTCTCTTCGTCCGATTCTTCATCTTACAGCAAGACAAAGAAGTGGACATGTTTGGAGTTCGGACGATCTATCGCGTCCTCTCGAAAGAAGTAGGAAAACTCCCACTTTGAAAGGAAGAGAGCTAAGAGCGCCAGCCAGGCGAGAAGCGCCAGCAAGATGAGAAGCGCCAGCCAGGCGCGAGGTGCCAGGCAGGCTCGTATCCCCAAGCAAGCGCAAGTCTCCTGACAGATTCAAGTATACATCTAGGCGCTCGACGCCAGCCAGGCGCGAGGCGCCAACCTGGCACGAGGCGCCAGGATCTCTCGCATCGCCTTATGAGAGAGAGGTCAGCCGCGAGGCTCCTCTTATTAGTTTTTCGCAGGATCAGCCTTCTCCTGGCAAAGGCGCAAGATGTCGCACAGGCGGCCGTCGCCTTTGTCAGGATGGTTCTGATGCTGAGAGAAGCCCTTCTCCAATATACAGAGGACTGCTATAACAGGCAGTTCCTCTCAGCGTGGACTCTCTCCTTCAGTTCATACTCTTCCCTCATCATGACGAGGCAAGAACTACGGGAGATTTCTGAATGAGAATCTCATCTATTCGGCATTCGGGACTGCGCTGCCGAAGGCGAACATTAAGGTCCTTCCTTCCGTAAGCCCAATCTCTGAACAGGAATCCTGCCCCTTCCTCGATTTCGGTGGAAATCGGGAAGACTTTAGCGAATTCCTGGATTAACTTTCTCTCATGTAAGTGCGTTTTTTCTTCTTTAGTGAGATATTAAACGTATTGTCAATACATTTTATCGCGTAAGTGCATAAGCTCTCTTGGACAAGATTCGGAAGAGCTCTCATTCATTGGTTAGAGGCTATTCCAGGTAATAGACTTGTAGACTACGTCCTTGAAGTCTTATGTCCAATAGAATAGGAAGCTTGAGATGTCCTCTTCGGTCCTCGGTTCTCACTTGGGATCTCCTTCGGCTAATACTAATTCGTTCTATTGATGAAAAGAACGAAGATAGTAGATTTCCATTCTCTCTCTTCCTCGTCGAGGAAAGAATGTAGTAGAGAATTAGATGTACAAGTGACTACGTATAATACTCTAAGTATTCACCCTTGCGTTATTTTACTACTGTATGGTTCAAGTCATATACGCATACCGTAGTTACCTCTACGGATAGCAACTGAAATCCCTGTATCCTTCCAGGAGTTTCCGATGTAAGGACAACGCTTAAAGTTATTGTTACAACAACACCAACTCAGCTTCTGTATTTAGCGAAGTCTGTTTCGCTTAAATATGCATTATTGAGAGTTTCCTTAGGCTCGATAATAATTTTAACCTGTTCCCTCGTAGAACGGAGTAACTGGCAACTCAGGAAGAATAGTGTGAGACGGAAGACATAGCTGTCACTGTAGACCAACGCAGAACCAGCTGAGTCTCTGCCATGCGCGGTCGGGTACATCTCTCTCTCCTGCGGGATTGACTGACTAACCGTATCTCTACCCTACAATCACGAACTTGAGCTTTGGGTTGAGGGGAATTATAGTAAGCATGAATGAACATTGTCTTCGTTTTGCTCAGAAATTTTCAACAGAGATACCTCTTACACTTTTTCGGTGCAGTTTACCGCACTGTAACTGAATTCTGTACGAGTCTACCGCGGCATAGCACTATTATATATTGCTCTCATGCTTATGCAAAACACAGCCTTATTAGGAGAAGGGAGCATGCTCAGTGAGGGAATGGATGAGTCTTCTGGAGACCATCTCCTCGAGGGAGAAGTTTGTTTCCCTAAATGGACTGCAATTCAGACTTCTATAGTTTTTTCCTACCGGAAAACTGAAATAAATAGGAGTTCTAGAAATATTTCTGATTTCTCAATAGGTCAAAGATCACCTCTGGTGATAGCGAATTGGTGCCAAGCATCTTAACAGACTTACAAATGTCCTGGAAATTAGTCTAAAGAATTGGAAACTTACGGTTGGCTCTCCAGTTCCTCGATAGAACGAGTTTTTGGCCAAGGATTCCAATAACCTCGCTGATAGCAGGCTCAGTAGCGTCATTGTCCGTTCTTGATTTCGTTCCCCGTCCAACTGGACGGCGGTTCGATCCCATGGGGGGGACGAAGTTAATAGATTAACTCGAACAATTCCACAGCTCTCTCATATCTCAAGTAGTATCGAGATTCGCTCTCTTCGTCCTTTTTTCTCGTTAACGAGAGAGAGCCTGGTTTGAACACAGGCACGAAACGTAACGATCCTCAAGAGGTTCGTTGCTAGATGCTGCACGTCCGTGGGGATCTTCTCGATCGACGGCAGCAACCACTGACGTCTGAGTAATCTTCGCTTAGAGGTTTGTCGAGAGTTGTGGAAACTTTGAGGACGTCCTTTCATAAATCTCTTCGCAATGTTGAAGAAGAAGAGGCGTCCTCTAGACTGCTCCCTTATTCTCGTTCCAAGAACGGTAGCAATAGACGCCATCCTTTAGGATGGAAGGGGGATAGATGTTAGTCTTTTTTCCTCTATTCTAATTCTTAGGAGATTTATTAAAATAATTGCTGGCGTTAGAGGGAGCGAGGAGGACACTGTTCGCTCCATTTTGGCCTTCGAGCGGCTGGATTCACAGAGGTCCATCATTCCTTCAGCACTTTCTAAAGAGCCCTTCCCGAGAGAGTATATCTTTTCTAACAGCCTCACTTTGAGAGGCACCTCAAAAACCTCTCCACTCTGAGTCTGATTACATGCAGACTGTCGAGAAGTTGACCGAAAGGAGAGAATTTTTTCAAGGCTAATGGCAATTGTCATATCCAAGGAAAAGAAGTGCTACCTTTTCTTGCAGGGTACAATGAAGAAACTGTCCTCTTCCATACCTCTGTGACCTACATTGCTGTTTTCTTCCCTTTCTCAGAGAAGAATCACGTTTGGCTATATCTACTATCAAAAGATACAGTAGCATGTTCTCAGCTGTCTTTACAAGGGGCCTAAAGATAGTAGAGGATAAAGACCTTGATGATCTTATAAGATCCCTCTAAACAACCAAGAGTAGGACATCACGTACTCCAAGTTGGAATCTCGACGTGGTCCTCAGATCCCTTTTCCGACAAGTTTGAACCTCCTCATCAAGTTTCTTTTAGAATCTTACAAGGAAATGCATTTTTTCTCTTGGCCCTCGCAACTACCAAGAGGACAAGTGAACTTCATGCATTGGAATCTTGCATCGGATTCGAAGGAGAATAGGTAATTGTTCTTTCCAGCCATTAATTCTGGCAAAGAACTAAAATCCTTCTAACCCTGGCTCAGAGCTTTGTAGTCAAGGGACTTTCCCATTTAGTAAGGAAAGAGATACAAAGGTCTTTTTGCCCAGTCAGGGCACTTAAGTTTTCCTTCAGAAGAAGAAACGGCTTAAGGGTTGCCTGCAGAGTTTTTGGTGTGCGGTGAGGGACCCGAAGCGCTTCCCAGAAGGTGCTCATAGGGATATGAAGAGAGCCAAGAAAGCCCTGGTTTCGCCGGCTTTCGGCTGGGAGTCATCTTCGACTTCCAGATCTCCTTCCCCTCCTTCGGACAAGGACAGGGAAGATTCTGCTACGAAAATACCCCTTAACATACAGGAGTAAATCTCGTCAGCGACGGAAGTACTCACGAAGGATCCTCCTTGGAGGAATACTCCTCTCTCTCGTTCCATCAAGAGATCCTCTCGTCTACTGGACGTTCCATGCTCCAAGTGCCTCTTTTCTACTCCTCGGAAAGCAAGAGGCTCGAGTTTTTTAGTGAACGAGCCTTCTTCCTCCTCCGATCGAAAAGCGCCAGCGATATACGAGGTCCGTTTCCTGGCAGAAGGCTCCATCTAGGCAAGAGTCTTCGGACAACCTCCAGTCGACTGTCAGACGTCTGTCGCCAGTGGAAAGAGGACCCTCGGCCAGGCGCCAGACACGCTCCTGGCACGAGCCGCTTCTCAGCCGCTCGACGCCAGCTAACCGCGAGTCTCCTGCCAGGCGCGAGGAGCCAAGCAAGCGCATGAAGCCAGCCAGGCACGAAGCGCCAGCCAGGCGCGTGGCGCCAGCCAAGCGCAAGGCTCCAACCAGACGAGACCCATATCAAAGAACGCCCTGGCCTTCTTTGTGAAAAGGGTAATCTCCAAAGTACACGATATACCTTGATGATTCCTTCAAACAGCTGAGAGTTAAAGAGCATGAAGTGCGAGCCGTTGCGAATGCTCTTTCTTTCCATAAGAATATGTCAATAAAGGACATTTTAGCTGTCACATACTGGAGACGCAACTCTGTGTTGACTTCCCATTACCCGAAGGATGTTAAAAAATAACCAACGAGAGATCCTTCTCTCTTGGTTTTTACGTGTCTGCGGATACGTTGCTGGGATAGGGAGCCGATACTGATCCTTAACTAGTGAGTTAAATTTTATTTAACGTCGAGTTTTTAGGGTTGTTTGAAAGGAGTTTGGGGATAACTCTTTTCAATCTCAGTATTAACCCTCGTGTTAGGATCAGGTGATCGGGATCGGTGTCGTGCTCCCTGATTATGCCATTAGGCAAGATGTTTTGTCATGTAAGTGGAATAGCACCCATTGACAAAAAATCCTCAGGCTCTGTCGAGTAAGCGGATAAGACCCCATTGACAGACCCACAAGAACTCTTAGCAGGAGGTCACTACCTCGCTGAGGCTCTTGAGGCGAAGCAGACTCCTAGGCAGTAGCCATGAAGTCTTCCGCCTAAACAAGTAGGAACCAAGGTTTTATTATTACCTACAACGTATGTTGTTTACCTGTCTATTCAGTAAATAGCTGTCTCTTACCCACCACCAATGGTGCCAATCAGCTAAGTATATATCTGACAGGGAAGTTGAATGTACAAAAATGATATTGTTATGATACAATAAAGTTTTGTACATACTTACCTGGCAGATATATACGATTAATGGCCCACCCAGCCTCCCCTCAGGAGACAGGTGGAAGAGAAAATCTGATTAGAAAACGGGAATGGTTCCTATTCCTGCCACCCAGCGGCAGGGCGGTAGATCACCTGACCTACCTGTAGCGTGTGCCGCGAAATTCGAATTTCTGTTGGGGACGACGGAGTCTATAGCT
>NC_087212.1:1997929-2038644 GCF_015104395.2 Macrobrachium nipponense
CTTCAGCGACTGCATCATTATTTGACCATGAAAAAATCGCCCGCTACTCCTTCTTCTTCCCAGCTTGTTCCCATTTTTATATGGGGTCGCCGTTTCGGACGAGCCGTTTCCATCTATTTCTATCTTGTGCTTCTGCCTCATCAATTCCCTTCTCATTTAAGTCTCCTCTCACACAGTCCTTCCATCTCTTTCTTGGTCTCCCTCTTTTTCTTCTTCCTTGCACCTCCACCCCCATAGTATGTCTCCCAGCGTGGTCCTCATCTCTCCTCAACAGGTGTCCATACCATCTCAGCACCCTCCTGCACTTTCTTTGATACTTCCACCACCTTAGTTGACCCCCTTATGTAGTCATTTCTGATCCTATCCACTCTTGTTACCCCAGACATCCACCTAAGCATTCTCATTTCTGCCAACATCCATCTTCTTCTGCTCTGCTTTTCTCATGCTTGCTGTTTCCGTACCATACAGCATTGCTGTTCTTACCACCGTCTTGTGAAATTTTCCTTTTAACCTAAGCGGCACTCTTTTGTCACAAAGAACTCCCGAGGCCGCTCTCCAGTTGTTCCAGCCTGCCTGTACCCGATGTTTTACTTCTTCTTCCATACTTCTCCAGCGTTAACAAAAGATCCCAAATACTTAAACTTATCAACTCTCCTTATTTGCTCTCCACCAAGCTGAGAGCAAATAAGGAGAGTTGATAAGTTTAGTATTTGGATCTTTTGTTAACGCTGGAGGAAGTATGGAAGAAGAAGTAAAACATCGGGTACAGGCAGGCTGGAACAACTGGAGAGCGGCCTCGCCCGCTACTGAATGGTAAAATGTCACCTTTCAAACAGAACGTAGAATATGTTAATGATCGGGAATATGAAAAGGATATATGTCATACTTGACACTAAGGTCCTAACAAAGAACTTTTCACAGTAGTAATAGTAACTGGTTTCCCGTTCATCAACGTTTTGGTCACACACACAGTTGCGGGCCACACTGAACTGCTATAGTGTTATACCTATAACTGCATGCAAATCTTCATAACTCATAAAATGAACATGACTGTCATGTCCACAATAATATATCCAGTTTATTCAACATGCCATCCATGATTCCCTCTCCTATCTGATTATAATGATTTCACTTGTTATCCTAATATTCTTTCTCTTACAAGATTTTGACTTTGAGGTCAATGTAATAATACTTCCAAAGTTTTTGTCTTGATATGTGTCTATTCCACATTCATTACACTTTCTGTAAGCGATGCTACTTCAAGATAATTCTTTACACACAAGCAAGTCAATATTCTACCCTAATTATACTTTCCTGTAAGCGATGCTACTTCAAGATAATTCTTTACACACAAGCAAGTCAATATTCTACCCTAATTATACTGCTAGCAATTGCCTAACGCCCTCCTAACAATCAGTGCTACTACCTTACTTAATTTTTGTTACTGAAAATTAACGTGTTCTTATTACTTCACTTAATTTTCATGCGATTTCTCTTTATTTAAGTAGTCTAACTGTAAAAACCAGGTTCTTAAATTCTTGAAGAAGTTTTTGTTTACATTCTTCTTCCATTCTGATCTTAGGACGCGAGAGATAGAAATAGGACAAAAGGAGAAGATACAAAATGTTTGTGCTGTGAGGAAAAAAAATTAAAATTTAGAGCATTTCTTACATGACTGTCAAGCATATACAATGTGATTAGCAATAGATATATAGTTTTGTGCAGCAACCATATCAGGAAAATAAAGAGGAATTGGTAGCAATATACTCTTATTGGTAGATCTCCTGAGGGAGGAAGTGGAAAATAGGAAAGAATTTCTAAAAGAAATGTGGTATTTCAGATAGAAGAAACTCAAACGAACACAAACACAGGAGAATAAAAACAAGCAAAGGAGCCGTTTCAAAGGCATATCCCGCCTACTACTACTACCACTATCCACGGCTGTGGTTGATAGGAAACAATTTACCAAAAAGAAGAAAAACACAATAGGAGAGATATGGAATGAAAGCAAGAAAGAACAGTGCAAACATGACATGGAAGAAATAGTGAAAAGATTAGGCCAGCAGATGAAATATCATATATCTTTAAGGGAACATATGCATGGAGTGTATGATCTAAAGGTGCGCTTAGATTGGAGAGTTTTTCCGTGAGTTGCTCTCAGACAGCTGACCCTATGGAATGTAAACAGGCTGTAGAGTACTCTCCGAGATTTTCTCTCTACTCTCGCGAGTGTTTCTCTTCTCTCGCGCGCGCTCAGTCTAAACAGTCAGACAGCACTTCTCGTAGAGCTAGGTTGCAGCTCTCCACTCTATTCAGTGAAATATTCAGATCTGTTTACTCTCGCGATGAGAACATGAGTGCGGGATAAAGCAATTTTTCTTTTTCTTTCCCTCGTTTATTTTTCCTTCTTTTCAAGTGTAGGATTTTTTTTGTTTTTTTTTTTTTTTTTTTTTTCGTTTTCGGCGGTCTTTGTCATCGCCGCATTCTGTTATTTATTTCTTTCTTTTTAGTCATTCTTTGTCTTTGGTCCTCTGGCTGAAATTTTCTTGCTTATACGGACATTTTAGACTCAAGCACTTCCAGGCAGTTGTTTGTACTGCTTTTGGTAAAAACGAAATTTTTGCACTTTGTCCTTCAAATGTAGGCAAAAAAAAAAAACTTTACTTTCTTTATAAGTATATACTTAATGACATGTAATCTTGCAGTACTACATATACTATGTAATATTCAGGTAAGAACATGATGCATTTCGGTGCAACATAGGAGATAATGAGAAATGAATGCGGCCGCTTCATAAAGCCCTAAGCCTAAAAGCTCATTTCATCAAGTGCAAGCCTTGGAGGGGCTATCAGTTGTCAAGTGCATCTTCTTCTTATAGATTCTCCAGGGGGCTGCACTTAAAGCTGACTTTTCCGTTAAAAACTTGATGACTTCAGGGCTCATACATACGAAGTTCTTATAGCTCGATGTATCTTCTTCAACCAATTCTCTTAATAATTGTGCATGTGCATCTTCTCCCCTTCTGCTGATCCATTTTCGGGCCCACATACTTCTTTTCCTTTTCTTTTTCACTTCGTTCATAATTATTAATGCAGCAGCAACACGGCACTTTTGAGACATGTTCTCTCAACCCTCGCTAGTTGTCGACTGGCACTGGCTCCAGTGTAAATAGATGCGCGAGAAATCTTACCCGACTCTCGGACACTTTCTCTCGCGACACTCCCTCACAGCTCTCGGAGAGAAAAACTTGCTGGTAGTGTAAACACGCTGTAGAGAAAGTCGCGCGAGAGTAGCCGTCTCTCGGAGAGTTTAAGCTCCAATCTAAACGCACCTTAACAGAGACATAGATTAGACCCATGGAAGAAATCAACATAACAGAAGAAGATGTAAAAAATCAACTTGAGAAAATGAAGGCAAATAAAGCACCAGGGCCAGATGGAATGAAGCCAGTTCTGTTCAAACTACTCTTACAAAGTAACAACCTTCAAAAAGAATTGGCAGAATGTTTAAACAGCATACTGAAGGGCAGGAAAACGCAGAGAAGCTGGTTTAAGTAAAAACCAACACTTACGCCCAAGAAACAACATCCCACAGTCAAAGATCTAAGGCCAATTGCTCTAACAAATGCATCATATAAAATTTTCATGGGGATCCTGAAAACCAATATAGAAAAGCATATTAGAAATATAGGAAAAATGAATGAACTGCAATCAGGCTTTACCGCACAAAGGAGAGGAATCGATAATTTATATATTTTACAATACTGCATACAAGAAACGTACAGAAGAAAGGACCCATTATTTGTAGTATCAATAGACTTCCAAAAAGCATCTGACTCAGTTAACAGAAAAAAGCTCATTGAGATCATGATGAAATATAGGCTACATGCAGAAGTAATAAATGCAGTTACAAAGCTATATATACAAAATGATGTAACAAGCCTATGCCTTAACAATATAGAACAAAAAAGAGCTAAATGTAACTAACGGAATAAGACAGGGGTGCAATGGCTCAAACATATTCTTTCTACTAATAACGTACCTGATAATAGAAAAATTAGAAAATACAACAGAAGGTTTTAGAAATTAAGTAATAAGGATAGTGGCACTATTATATGCAGACGATGGATTAATACTAGGACACACACTAGAAGAAATAACAAAATCAATAAAAACCTTTATGAAAATCGCAAGTGAATATAGCCTAAACATAAACAAGGACAAGAACAATATACTAATATTAAACGACTGGTATAGTATCGATGATGTGGAAAATATGGAGCACATAGAAGGAATAAAAATAGTTAAGCATATTAAATACCTAGGAGTGACAATCAACAACATGAAAGACTGCTTCAGAGAACAGATAAAAAGGGCCCAAATTAAAGCAAAGCAGATGGCAAATATGGCTAATGCAGTCATCAATAAAAGCTGTAGCAGAGTAAAAATAGGAAAATTGTACTGGAAAGGATTAGCGATGCCATCATTCATGTATGCCATGGAAGTCATGAAACTTGACAAGAAAACTATAAATTAATTTCAGAAGATAGACAATCAAGTATAAAGAGCAATTTTGAAAGCGCCAAGTTACACAGCAAGTTGTGGGTTAAGATCTGAAATAGGGGCCTCTTCCTGCCACTCAAGAGATATCAAGAATAACTATTTTACCTGAAACATACACTGAAGAGTGGTGAAAATAGGCTCCTATATGAGATAACCATGGATCAGTATGGAAACAAAAACAAAAAAACCTGGATAATGCAAGTAAAAGAATATATGAAAGAACTAAACATAAACTTAAGTAAAATTGAAGCAGTTGAAGACAAACAGTTAAGAGAAATAATAAACATTTGGGACAGAAAAGCATGGCAGAAAGAAATGAATGAAAAGTCAACGTTAAGAATCTACAGAAAATATAAAGAAAACATAAGAGAAGAAATCTGGTATGACAACACTGAAAAACCAATGCTGATCAGTAGGGCCAGACTAGGTATACTAGGATTAAATGATAGAAATAGGATAAAAGGAGAAGATACAAAATGTTTATGCTGCGAGGAACAAAATGAAAATTTAGAACATTTCTTACTTTACTGTCCAGCATACAATGAGATTATAAATAGATATAGCTTTATGCAGCAACCCTATCAAGAAAATAAAGAATTAGTAGCAAATATACTCTTGTTGGTAGATCTACTGAGGGAGGAAGTGGAGAAAAGGAAAGATTTTATAAAGAAATGTGGCATTTCAGAGGAAAGAAACTCAAACACAAGCAAAGGAGGAATAAAAGCAAGGGAGCCGTTTCAGAGGCATATCCTGCCTACTACTACTGTAAGTGTTTACATAATAAAAATATGGAAGTTAGTCCCATATATATAAAAGACTAAAACTAAAGAGGTCAACCAGATTGCTTGCAGGAATGTGATCAGACTAGAGACGCTAAAGATGACGTATACAATAAAAGTAGGCTAAGATAACATGCCGTCACCTGTAGTCATTCAATTGTTTATAAACATTAGTCCAAGCTCCCTGCTTGAGACAACTACCGCGACCTATAATTCAAACGGCCTACGTGATCTGTAGCGTGTCTCATTTTGATTGTATGTTCGTATGAAACTATGTCATCTGATTGTATGTTCATATGTTCGAACTACTGTCTGTTCCTTCATAACTTGTAACAGAGATGGTAGACAGGCAGAACAGAGTTAGCTATCGTCATTAGAAGACCTGTATCTCTTTACCTAAGCTATATCATGTAGAGAGAACAGAAGTAGCCATCATCATTGGCAGAAGCGATCAAGCTATCGTTATTAGAAGACTTGTATAATCATACCTGATCTTCAGCATGTAAAACTTCAGAAGAATATATATTTTATACTTCGTCTTTTTCTACAAGAACCTCCTCACCATGAGTTTAACACATCGTCGTCATAAACAAGAAGATAATCCCGACTTCGTAAGTGATCTACAAACCCCAAGACACTCCATTGAAGATGGAAGTGCAATACCAACCGACTTAGCGTTAGATTATCGCAAGTCTAACATTACCTCATAGGCGCCTTTTCATACAAGGCAACAGCCCTAAAAGTGGTGGCAAGCGTACCAGAAGGACTCTACAACTTCTCCGAAGATAAAACAGAATAATAAATCATGAAGTCAACGACGACGAAAGCAGCAGATTCTTCAAGCAACCTAGTATCATCATTTAGTGAGCGACTTCAGAAAACAACAAGAACTTCACCGATGACGAAAAGCAAGAGATTCTTCAAGCAACTTAGTATCATCGTTTAGTGAATAACTTCAAGAAACAAAACCGACGTGTCTTTTTCCTACGCAACGCATGCTTGTCTCTCATTAGAATCATTCAAGAAAACATCGTTAGTGAGCGTTTCCGGCACTTCAAGAAAACAAACGAACGCGTCTGCAGCATCGGATCTTTTCAAGGGCTCGAATCATCGAAACAACGCGCACGGGGGAAACTGAAGCCAAACCGGGTCATCCGCTAAATAGAGAAGGAGGACCAAGGCCGTGTGTCGTTATCGGAACACCGTGACTTCCCACAAAAGCAAGCTAAGTACAATTTTTTATTCATTTGGAGTAACTTTGCAGGTCGAATTTCGTTATTCCTGTGGCTGAAGTTACGAGACATTCTTAATCTTACTTTTTACAGAAATTATCTACATCATTGAGATTTCGCTACTGCGAGTTTTTTATCTTTGAGTGTCTGTTTCCAGAAGTTCTACTGAAATATCATAATCATATACTATGTTAATTTTATCATTTTGGGTGATTATTAATCCCTTACGTAACAAATCATATTAAACAGTGAATATGCGTTTACGCAGTGGACGTCTGTATTTATACAGATGCATGGATAGGGTCGTTAGCACCGTAGTGATTAGAAAACACACAAAAACAAGTGGAACACCCGTACAAATCTAGATAAATTAGAGGTAACACTATTTCGGGTCATGACAATAAATGCTCCTTTGCAAGTCCCAATCGCAGTTTTAGCCTTGAGTTTTGAGTTATATAAAATATCGAACCTCAATGACTCAACTTAACTTTTAAAATATGGCTGGGTTGCAAGGAATAACATGTCTATAAAAAACTTTCATTAGCTAAATGCGCTGACCAGGATCCCTCACTATTTCAAATTTTAGCAAAGAATGAAGTACAAACAGTTAATATTGAATGCAGTAGAGATAACTTGTCTTAATAGTAATCGCTCAGTTCCTAATAGTTCGTCATTCATTGCTTTATACGTAACCAGCAACATAATGCTAAAAACACACAATACGTTGCCGATGGTAATAAAGAGAAGGATCCTAATTATTACAAAAAGAAATAGAAACAGTAGCCCTTTCAGAATCAAACAAGCAAACTCGGTTACTGTGTCAACCAGTCAGAGCGGTCAAGGTCAGTCAAAACTGCCGAAGTGTTCAAAGCATAGCAAATTCCACACAATAAGCGACTCTAGCAGAGTGGGGAAAAGTGATGTTGGATCCAATTATGCCATACACCTTTTTTTGATTCTTATGCCAATACCTTTTTGAATTAAAAAGTATTTTTCCTATGGAATCACACGACCGTATAAAGTAATCAGAGCAGGTTTTCGTAATTTTAATACATTAAGTTATTATAATACTGGTGGATTAAGCCCGACTGTACGCGGAGTAAAAATTAGAATATCTTGTTTTATTCCTTAGTACACGTAATATCCTGTATTTACGGACTCACCGTCTGTTGTTCGAACTTCCCTAATGAGAAGTCCGGATAAGCGAGCGTTTACAGATACCTCTATAGTTATAAAAAACATTGATCTGTATCTAGTGTAATTGTAAGATTCATCTAGGGGTATACAAAATATTATCTTACATCCTGCAAAATAAGGCGTGTTTATCAAATGAAAATCCTATAAACCTTCAAACATATTGAAATCCGTTTGAACAAAAAGAGACAGTTAATCAAATAATAACTTATATAGAGGAACTATACATTTGTCTCATAAATCGTAACATTGTTCAAATGACCCAACAGAATTCTCCCACAACCGCAGTCGCAGTTTGCACGCAAAATCTCGAGAAACATGCACCCTCGAATGTCTTAGTGCGTGTAAAAAGACTTTGCTGAGAAATGAAATTTTAATCCTTCCCAACACTCTGAAATATAACGATTTCCGCGAACAAAGCCCTAGACACGGTTGACTAGCAGCAACAAGTTAAATCTAGTGATCCACAAACGTATACATATCGTGGATACGGAAGTTATAAATATCGCATTTTTTATTGTTGCTAATTTTTAATCCCGCCCAACCAGTCGTAGATGAATCTCTCTGATAATCTATCTAAAGTAATATCCGTAAAGTCATTCAAGCAGAGGTGATTCAGCAGAAATTTTTTTTATCTTTTATCTGAATACCAGGAAGTTTCTCCACTAGCGAGTGATCTCTGGAAAAAAAAAAAACGGATGTAATTTAACACAAAATACGGTCTAAGGACAAACATAAAGCTATATACGTACCTTCGTATAGACTCTCAATGGAATTTCAAAATAGAGATAAATGACGAAGTTGAAAAATGTTAGTAATAGGAGTCATTAGGAAATCAAATAGCCCTTATAATTTTTCTCTCAAACGTCATGCCATAAAAGATCGGACTTGGCGTATCTGCGTAAGATTTCTGTCGCTTAAACAAGGAAACGACTCCCGATAGTTTCCAGTGCCATGTACCGACGACATCTTATCTCTGTTAGGTTAGAATAAATTTTTCACCAGCTTGGACTTACTTAAAAGCTTTTACCAGATACCATTACCTAAGTGATTGTACCTCATACACCGTTTTCAGCACACTCAGGGGAACATTATCAATTTTACGTATGCCTCCGGCTTACGTTGCACCCCAATTACAATATAGTGTATGGAGACTTTTAGGGGATACCCCTACATGCCTATATGGATGATCTTGTAATCTTTTCTAATACCTTAGAAGTACATTCACATAAACTAGAGCTAGTGCTACAGAGACAAAGACAAATAATCTCAGAGTAAAATATCTAAATGTGAGTTTTTAAAAACCGAACATGTTTATCTAGGTTTTATGTGTCTAGTCAAGGTCTTAAAGTAGTCCATGGTAAGGTGTCGGCTATTCATAATTTTCCGGTACCTATTAACGTAAAAGGGGGATACAGCACTTTGGCGCTGTAGTGGGTATTACAATCGTATGTAAATATGTAACTCTTCATCATGACAACTCCTTTAACAGATCTTACGAAGAAGAGCATAGATTTATTATGGTCTAAAAAGCATCAACAGGCGTTCGATATCTTAAAAGCGGAATAATGCAGCTCACCTAACTTAAAAATCCCTGATTTAAATAAGGAAATTTTTTTTTTTTTTTTTTTTTTTTTTTTTTTTTTTTTTTTTTTGAAATTTTTTTTTTTTTTTTTTTTTTTTTTTTTTTTTTTTTTTTTTTTTTATTGCAACAGACGCCTCAGACCAAGGGGTAAGAGGGGGTAACTACTTAGTAATATGATAAACAGTTTTTTCCTATAGCTTTTTATTCACGTAAACTAAAGCCCTTTGAAAGTAAATATGCAGTAATAGGCAAGGAAGGGCTAGGTATCTTTAACTCACTAGTACATTTTAAGTTCATAATCTATGGCTATCCTGATAAAGTCCTTACTGAACATGAGTCCTTTACCGAGTTTTCAAAGGCTTTAATCACAGTCCAAAAGGAACTCGGTGACAAATGATCATTCAGGTCTTTGGAGCCAAGATAAGATATCTACCTGGGAAAGCAATTATCATAGCTGACGCATTATCCCGCAATCCCGCACCATACTGCAAAGAACCATTAATTGGACTAAAAGATATAGAAACATCCGTGCCATTGTTAAAACCGTATCTAAACAAGAAAATTCCTTAACCCAAGAGATCGCGAGCATTGAATATCTGGGTCGGAGCGCAGAACTGTTACAACTGAACGAAGCAAGAGTCAACAGCGATAAGAAAAAACAATAAACACTTCGAACGGAACAAACAGAGTCAGCAGCAATAAACACCAAACAATAACAATTCGAACGGAGGAAAACAGCGGGTCAGAGGCTAAGCAAAAACAATAAACACTTAGAGCAGAAACCCTAAAGCAAAAGTATATTTAAAGTATGTGTATCAGAATAATGTAATCAAATGTAATATTATATGTAGGTCCGTGACGAGGAAAACCCGAAGAACACAGCAGATGACTAACGACCAGGTAGTAGTAATAATCTCTTTCATACCAATCGTCCTAAACTGGTTGCATTCCGTCATCCAGGGTTCCCTACTATGTCACAGAAAGCCAAATCACTATTTTAACTGGCCTACAATGCTTACCGATATAAAAAAGCACATAACTAATTGTAACACGTGTCATGAAAAACAAGGGATACACTAAGATACCTGTCAGTTTAAGGGCCTATCCTGTGCCAAATCAATCCTTGAAAGAATATACGTAGAATTATTAACAGAATTACGAGTCTGACTGAGGGAATAAACACTTCTTAGTGTTATAGTTCCTTGACACGTTATATAGAATTAATAGCACTAAAAAAAAAACAAACACCGCAATTGAGTGCGTTAGGAATATTTATGAGTGCTAAATCAGTAAACATGGAATTCAACACATGATAATCTGACTCGGGTGGTGTAAATCAATAATCTCCTTAACTCGTGTGAATTCCTTTCCATTAAGAAAACCAATAAATATATTTTATCACCCCAGAGTCAATCGGTTTGGAGAATAAAAACGATAATTAAATAGGAAAGTGTCAACTGTCCTTACGTGTACAACAAACTGATATTGGATCCGAACTGGATTATAGCGGTTCTCGCGGTTTTAAATACCTTTATCATTTATATCTTGTCTATAGAATTGATGCCGCAAGTAGCCTTATACGGTACGCCGCTAGAACACTTTTCCACATATTCAAGCCTACCATTAATTTATCAAATATATATATATATAAATAAATAAATATATAAAAAAATAAAATAAATATGGATACAAGTGGAGTCAATATAATACACTCCGTAAGAAGTCGGAAGGGTTACAAATTATAATAAAAAAAAGGAATCACGATAAAATCAATAAGCAAAACGTAACCATAGGTTAATTAAATATCCAAATATATATGCGTAAAGATTTGAACTCTAACTTAACGCTTTAGTAATGACAAATAAGCTAAAAGTTCAAAACACATATCCAAAACCTACTGACATATTGTCCTGTTCCCGGTTGAATATATATTTGTTTTAGTCAATGAAAAAAAAATAATAATAATAATAAACAAATAAATAAATAAAATAAAATAAAAGAGATTTTAAAGTCAGGAAGTCTAGAAGTGAAAATGTTATCTATGGAATAATCCTATATGAATCTTATACAGGGCTAATAATATATATAGAATTTGTATGGAAACCTTTTTCATTAGTTTGAATAAGGAATATTTAATTTAACATAATTACAATTATGCAGATTTCCAACATGAAACTAATATATTGTCCAATTTGGTACTGTTTTTTTTTCAGACATTCTTCTCATGTGGGTCGAGTATTAAAAAACTAAAAAATTTATCCTAAAGTCGTATCTTTATTACAACAAGTAACGTAACTCTCAGCTGGCTGAGAGCAATCTCCTGCCAAGTGACGACGTCATCATTGCTGTATCAGCATTTGTTCCTTTTAACCTCAATAATCTGCTTACACAGGCTTCATCTGTGTGTCGTCTCTGCTTGCAAAGCAGATTGACTGGAGAAAGGAATGCTTAGCCCGAACTTCTCATGGGCAAGGCAGACGTGTCTATCCGTATGCGCAATGCAACTTTAGTTAAAGAGTTGCAATCATTTTAAAATTAATAACAAAATAAGCAAATAGAATTTCTATAACAACAAAATGAATTAATTTTTTCTGAACCTCATAGACATTTAGAAGTATCAAGATATGGATATGAAATATTTTACTTGCAACATTAGCCTATTACAATTCAAGTAAAACATTCATGGGAAAATGTCACATTTTCTTGAAAAACCCAAAGTTTATTTAGAAATTAGTTACATAGTGGGTTTTTTCGTTGCATCTCCTACCTATTAATAAAGTTTTAAAATTAACCTCAGAGGATGCGCGCGAGAAAATTGAATATGACACTTTTGTTAGGGGCACATAGGATCAGATTTTATCACAACTTAATTTCAGTTAGCATAGAGAAATACAGAATCATGATTAATCTTCTCTTTGACTCTTATGTTGCCTGGCAATCTTACAAATAGCTCCGTTTTCCACTTCTTTGTCTAGTAATTTACTACCAGTAATATCGAATTTTCTTTGGGATTTGTATTGATATCTGTTTATTTTTTATAATTATGGATATTTTTACAGTCATCATAGACCTGGATAGGTTCACTCTTTGTTAATGCCATGGATAAAAAAAGTTTGTACAGCGGACTCTTTTGAATTCCCAAAATATCAGCGAATTCATGTGGGTTAAGTCTGGTCTAAATGGCTCTCTCCCCTCCCCTGTATTTGGATGTCGTCTGAATTTACTTTGCCCTTGTGACAAGTATAATTTCACTTGCAGGCTGATTAATGGAACCTGTTACAGTATCCTGCAGTACGAGAGTTTCACATCGCAACTTCAAAAAATCGTTCGTCGCAGCGGACGACTGCAGTCGAGTAACAACCGCCTACAATGTGAAAGGAATAAGCACCATCATGGACTTCTTCGACCGACACCGTATCCCGTCGTTAATCTCGTTTTAATGCGGAATGCTCCTGCGGCTGTCGGAAATCGACTACAAAGGGGACATACTTCCGACAATTACGACCCAAAGGATATTCAACTCTACTTTGCTGGCGAAGGACTCGTGCTGGGGATGTTTTTTTATTCATCGCGAACGTAATCGTGTAGCTTAGGATGCAGAGAATAAGTATGAGCGCAAATAGAACGTGGACCCCCCCCCGCCCGGATGCCGCCCAGGCAAATTTTCCCCTTGTTTTAACCCTGTGAAATTGGGGCCGTTTCATTTGGCTATAGGTGGTTGTCTGGAACTGTGTAATGGACGAAAAGTTGTTCGAAAGCTAGTTAAATGTGAAGTAGTATAACCTCGGTCATGTATCCTATATATATAAATGATCATAAATAAGAGTCGAAATATATCTTTGCGTGTACGCAATAGGAATCTATTATATAAAATGATCATAAATAACAGAATCTAAATATATCTTTGCGTGTACGCAATAGGAATCTATTTAAAGTGCACATATATTAATCATAATTATATGAATCACATATACATATGTATAAACAAATCAGGTACCGATAATCATCTGTTACCTTTTATCTTACCATATCTGCAGTTATATATGAGTTAGTATATGGATTAATGAATCAGATATATAACAGTTAGCATAAACATTAATAATTTTTATCAATTCATATATGAAATTTTTTATCAGTTAAAATATGATTTTTATCATGTTAATCTTCATTCTATGCAATTGTCAGAGTACATTAGTATTTTCTGTAGCATATGTATCTTAATGAGATGAAGTGAAAAACTGTATCATTATATATCACGTGATCACTATTTTGTTTTTTTTTATTTACGAATATCATATGCATATTATGTCTAATATTTATTACTTGAATCTGTATTTGTGTACACCATGAATTTTTTATACTTTATTATATATATATATATTCACATAGTGTCTGTAGTCACACTCCTATAAGTCAAATGCAAGTCAAGTTTGAGTAATATTCAGTAGTTGGTTTTGGTAGCTGACCGAGCTAATGTAAGAATGTTTTTTAACATAATAACAAAATATGGAATGGTTAGTCCATATATATAAAAGACTAAAAAACTAAAGAGGTCAACCAGATTGCTTGCAGGAATGTGATCAGACTAGAGACGCTAAAGATGACGTATACAATAAAAGTAGGCTAAGATAACATGCCGTCACCTGTAGTCATTCAATTGTTTATAAACATTAGTCCAAGCTCCCTGCTTGAGACAACTACCGCGACCTATAATTCAAACGGCCTACGTGATCTGTAGCGTGTCTCATTTGATTGTATGTTCGTATGAAACTATGTCATCTGATTGTATGTTCATATGTTCGAACTACTGTCTGTTCCTTCATAACTTGTAACAGAGATGGTAGACAGGCAGAACAGAGTTAGCTATCGTCATTAGAAGACCTGTATCTCTTTACCTAAGCTTTATCATGTAGAGAGAACAGAAGTAGTCCATCATCATTGGCAGAAGCGATCAAGCTATCGTTATTAGAAGACTTGTACAATCATACCTGATCTTCAGCATGTAAAACTTCAGAAGAATATATATATTTTTATACTTCGTGTTTTCTACAAGAACCTCCTCACCATGAGTTTAACACATCGTCGTCATAAACAAGAAGATAATCCCGACTTCGTAAGTGATCTACAAACCCCAAGACACTCCATTGAAGATGGAAGTGCAATACCAACCGACTTAGCGTAAGATTATCGCAAGTCTAACATTACCTCATAGGGCGCCTTATCATACAAGGCAACAGCCCTAAAACTACTACTACTGTACTAGTCTACCACTATCTAAGATCTGAATTAAAGAAAAAGCAGGATAACAAAGAGGAAGGATGGTTCATAAGTAAGGGAGAGCTGAAGAGAAGAGACTTTCAGACGACTAGAATGCTCTAAAAAGGAAATCCAGGGGAATATAGATAGAAACAAAAGAATTGTTAGAAGTGTAAATGAGTTAGAGGCAGGAAAATGTAAAGTAGATAGAATTGTAAATAATTTAGAGATAGGGAGTAATAATTCTTTTATGAGTGTAAATAAATTAGATTTAGGAGAAAATAGAATATATAGTAGTAATGTTAAGAGCTCTGAGGAAGGAAGAAGAAGAAGGGAAATTAGTTTAGGGCAGGTAGGTGAAGGAAGCAACTTCAGTAACAATCTTAGACTATTAGACCTAGAAGAAAAAAGTGGTTTGCAAAAGATAGATAAATGGTTTAGACGGTAGAAGCAATATTGTAAATAGAGAAAGTGAAAAATTAGTGAGCAAGACAGAAGATATATCAAGAAATCTTGAAATAAAGCTTATAAAACACCCAAGGACTGACAAAAGCAAAAATAATCGAGCTAGTAGAGATAACAAAAGAAAACACAATTATGTGCATCACACACACCTTAAACAGCAAAAATTACTATTCCCAACAAGCATCAGGGTGGTAGACTCAATGAGAGATGAAGACGACACCAAAGGAGGAGGCCTACTAATAATGTATAGAACCAAAGGAGAGATCCAGATAGAAAAAGAAAAGTCGGAACACAAAGACATTCTTATAGTAAAGGTTAACTATAGAACAACAATATTCAACATAATTCTGGTCTACATGTCAACTAGTGATAAAGAAAGAAATAAACAAATAATAAGTGCCTTACATATAGCCATAGAAAAATCCACAGACCTGCCTATGATAGGTCCTTGGGGATTTCAATGGGCACTTAGGTTTCATAGGGACACAAGAACTTGATCAAAATGGAAAATATGTTATGGACCTAATGGAAAAATATGACCTAACGCTATTAAATGGAGATCCCAGCTGCAAAGGAGAGATAACCTGGAGTAGAGGAGATCAGAACAGTGCTATAGACTTTGCCCTAGTCAACCAAAATATGTATAAAAAATATGAATGTATGGAGATAGACGAGGGAAAATATGAATATGAATCTATCAGACCATCACCTCATAAAGGTCCAATTCAAAATGAACACTAAAGTAAGGAAAACATTCAGAAATGAAACAAAAGAAATCAAATATTTGAAAGTTACAGAAGAGTCTACCAGGAAATACCTTGAATATATATATAGAGTATAAAGTAAGCCAACAAGACAGAAAAGGAGATCTAACCCAGTTGGAAGAAACAATGGGTGAAGCAAAAACAAATAACCTAGAGAAGATAATCAAAAGAAGGTTAAAGACAGGAAAGCAAGAAGAAATAGAACCAGTATGGGTCACCAAAGAAATAAAGAAAGAAATAAGCCAAAGAAGGGTATATAACAATTAAAAAGGAAAGCCACAAGAATAGAAGAAAAAAGATATTATGAAGAAGCATATCTTAAACAAAAACAAAAAGTACAGATAATAATAAAGAAAGCATATGAAGAATATGAAGATGAAGAAAAGATTAGAAATGAGATAATGAATGATAAAAACAGACACAGGAAAATCTGGGAATATATAGACATGCTGAGAGGAAAGGACCACATCAGAAAAAGAATGGATAAGAATATTCGATGAAAATAAGCAAGAGATGAAGGACGAAACCCTAGGGAAAGAGCTGGTAAAATTCTGGGAAACAATATACCAAAAAGAAGAAAACAAAATAGGAGAGATATGGAATGAAAGCAAGAAAGAACAGTACAAACATGACATGGAAGAAATAGTGAAAAGATTAGGACAGCAGATGAAATGCCATATATCTTTAAGGGAACATATGCATGGAGTGTATGACCCAACAGAGACAGAGATCAGACCCATGGAAGAAATCAACATAACAGAAGAAGATGTAAAAAATCAACTTGAGAAAATGAAGACAAATAAAGCACCAGGACCAGATGGAATGAAGCAGTACGTTCAAATTACTATTACAAAGTAACAACCTTCAAAAAGAAGAAATTGGGCAGAATGTTTAAATAACATACTGAAGGGCAGGAAAACGCAGAAAAGCTGGTTTAAGTCAAAAACAACACTTACGCCCAAAAAAACAAAACCCCACAGTCAAAGATCTAAGGCCAATTGCTCTAACAAATGCATCATATAAAATCTTCATGGGGATCCTGAGAACCAAAATAGAAAAACATATTAGAAATATAGGAAAAATGAATGAACTACAATCAGGCTTTACCGCACAAATGAGAGGAATCGATAATTTATACATCTTACAATACTGCATACAAGAGACTTACAGAAGAAAGGACCCATTATTTGTAGTATCAATAGACTTCCAAAAAGCATTTGACTCGGTTAATAGGAAAAAGCTCATTGAGGTCATGATGAAATACAGGCTACATGCAGAAGTAATAAATACAGTTGCAAAGATATATACAAATGACGTAACAAGCCTATGCCTTAACAATACAGAACCGAACAAAAAAAGAACTAAACGATAACCAATGGAATAAGACAGGGATGCAATGGCTCAACCATATTCTTTCTATTAATAACGTACTTGATAATAGAAAAATTAGAAAATACAACAGAAGGTTTCAGAAATGAAGTAATAAGGATGTTGTCTACTACTATGCAGACGACGGATTAATACTAGGGCACACACTAGAAGAAATAACAAAATCAATAAAAACCCTTATGGAAATCGCAAGTGAATGTGGCCTAAACATAAACAAGGACAAGAGTAACATACTAATATACAACGACTGGTACAGTATCGATGATGTGGAGAATATGGAACACATAGAAGGAATAAAAATAGTTAAGAATATTAAATACCTAGGAGTAACAATCAACAACATGAAAGACTGCTTCAGAGAACAGATAAAAAGGGCCCAAATTAAAGCAAAGCAGATGGCAAATATGGCTAATGCAGTCATCAATAAAAGCTGTAGCAGGGTAAAAATAGGAAAATTGTACTGGAAAGGACTAGCGATGCCTTCATTCATGTATGCAATGGAAGTCATGAAACTTGACAGGAAAACAATAAATGAATTGCAGAAGATAGATAATAAAGTATACAGAGCAATATTGAAAGCGCCAAATTACACAGCAAGTTGTGCGTTAAGATCTGAAATAGGGGCCTCTTCCTGCCAATCTAGATATATCAAGAATAAACTTTTCTACCTGAAACATACACTAAAGAATGGTGGAAATAGGCTCCTATATGAGATAACAATGGATCAGTATGAAAATAAAAAAAAAACCTGGATAATGCAAGTAAAAGAGTATATGAAAGAACTAAACATAAACTTAAGTAAAATTGAAGCAGTTAAAGACAAACAGTTAAGAGAAATAATAAACAATTGGGACAGAAAAATATGGCAGAAAGAAATGAATGAAAAGTCAACATTAAGAATCTACAGAAAATATAAAGAAAGCATAAGAGAAGAAATCTGGTATGATAACACTGAAAAAACAATGCTGATCAGTAGGGCCAGACTATGATCAGTAGGGCCAGACTAGGTATACTAGGATTAAATGATAGAAATAGGATAAAAGGAGAAGATACAAAATGTTTATACTGTGAGGAACAAAATGAAAATTTAGAACATTTCTTACTTTACTGTCCAGCATACAATGAAATTAGAAATAGATATAGCTTTATGCAGCAACCATATCAAGAAAATAAAGAGGAATTAGTAGCAAATATAATCTTATTGGTAGTACTAATGAGGGAGGAAGTGGAGAATAGGAAAGATTTTATAAAAGAAATGTGGTATTTCAGAGAGAAGAAGCTCAAGCAAACACAAACATAGGAGGAATAAAAGAAGCAAGGGAGCCGTTTCAAAGGCATATCCCACCCACTACTACTACTACTACTACGGCTGGGTCGATATGAACCGATATATTTAGTATATTTAACTGTAAGTAATGTTAAAGGGAAACAAAATAAAATATACAGTACCTACCTAATATTTGGTGTTATCATGAGGCACCTTGTTTCAGTCCAGTATATAGGTACGTTAAAGTACTTAAGTAGTATGCTGAGCTACTGAGTACGGTAGTCAAAGCGGATCCCAGCGAGAGCGTGGCCCAGTCTAGCCTACGATTGACTGAGGTTGGAACTGGTGTTCGTCAAAAGTTTCTAGATAATAACATTTTTTCTAGTTTCGTGCTAGTTATGTTAACCTAACGTTAGCCTCCTAGGTATATGTTAGTCTACGACAGTGATGATAGCATACAACCGCACCACCGGTAAACTACCTAGGCTAGCTGAGGTGCCTTACTACGTTTAAAGATATTTTTTCCTTAGTTAGGCTAGGTTAGGTCAAGTCGTGGATTGAATGCAGAGTGAGGGTCAAGACTTACTTGGAGGGAGCTCCATGAGGGGACCAAGCCGTACTTAGAAATACCACGAAGCCCCGCCTGACAAGGTTAAGTAGGACAAAGCATTTAAGGTTAGGTTAGGTAAAGCCAAGTTTTGTTAGGTTATATACTTATCCGCAGACAGAGCCTATAGCTCCTAAACTATGATCCCAAATAAAAAAAAATGCATAGAATAAAAGTTGTTCGGCATGGCGAAATCTCCCCGAAAAGTCACTTGCGTCATCATGTTACGCCAATTTACCATCCGACAATTTTTTCATCGGAACGTAACTTTTTCTAAGTACCCAGTTGATCTTAACCCTGTCACGGAGGCCGGAGCTCTCGTAGTTCTTGAGATGGCTGCAATGAAGCGCTGTACTTCACCCCGACCTCATCGCGGGAATTTTAGGCAATGGTACTAACAGCTCTAGCTAAATCCTGATCACATCCCAGGAAAGTTGTATAAGCTAGTCTAGCCAACTTTCATGATTAACTGTTTTGGTTACCACATGCTAATAGAAGGGGTGGCCCATCAGAGCATCACATATATGTTTTACAGTATGCTATTATGGCAGTAACACAGCCTCTTCTAGGCTGGAGGGTTACCCTAACAAAAGCACAAGGTAGACTACAATGGCAAAAAGATTCTTGTCTAGGCTACCATAGCCTTGCTTGAAGGTTAAGATATTCTTGTGATTTTGATTTTTGAGACCCCAGGAGCTTACTACACTTGTTGAGACTTTTGTTAGGGTACTTACACCTTTAATTTTTATTACTTGGTAATTTTACTGTTTTCATAGGATTGACTGCATTTGGGAGAACAAGCATCGACAAAATGGGGGAAGGATCCGTACAGTATGCCTAGAACTAACCTAACCTGAACCAAAGACAGAGCATTGTTCACAGGCCCCCATAACCTACCTGGGATATATTTCCATGCGAATAATATGTGTCCCTTCTGAATTCATTCAACCCACAGCCTATGTAGACTAGCCTATCTTTGTGAGCCTTCCCTAATTATACAGTAAGTTTAGCCTAAGAGTAAGGCTCGTACTGAATTATCAGTAGAGTAAGTTAACCTGCCTAAAAGGGTTAAATAACAAACAGTATTTACAACAATTGTTAATTTCTCAATATCTACTTAGCCATAGACGACTCAGTATGGATTTTATTTCCGAGAGTTCATCATGAAATGGAATATAGTTTAGGCCAGAGGCCTGTGCTGGAACCTAAGAGGTCTCACTCAGCACTGGAAGGAAAATTGACAGTAGGTAGGCTGGAAAGGAGTAACAGGAGGACAACCTCACAGTTGTACTATGGAACAATTGTTGGGAGACGGTGGGTAGCAAGATGATAATATGAATAGAGGTACAGTAAAAGGAAAGGAAGGGGTTGCAGCTAGGGGCCGAAGGGACGCTGCAACGAACCTATAGTAATGCCTACAGTACACTGCATGAGGTGCACTAATGGCACTACCTCACTACAGGGAAGAGTTTATGATGTCAGGCAAATATGTTTTACATTTACTGTACTGTTTATTTTAGTTATATTAATAATTGTTCATAATTATGCTCGGGCTTTGCCAGATGTAGTTTTGAGCATATATTTCCATTGAATTCATCAATTTAAAGATATTTAGGGTAACGGAAAACTTGATAAATACTGTAGTACATTATTTTAAATATATGTTACCAGATAAAATACATCACTAACGTTTTCAATTTTTCAGATGAACATTTGACATACTGAATAATACATTGATGAAATGCTTCGACAAACATCAAGGCACCTCCTCTATTTATTGAGAAGACATAGTGCCATAACATCAAAGTCTAGACTTTGTTCATCTACATCGAAAGGTAATGTTTTAGTTTTTCATAATATAAAACTACAGTATTTAAATGTTTTATAAACTTTGATACTAAGAGATTAATAAAAAAAATTTAAACCTTGGTTATGCCCATATTTTACATTATCACTAATTATACAGTGTTGATATACAGTATAATGTTTTGCAAGATTTCTAGTTGCTGTTTATTGGCGTAATTTCTTACAACTAAATGGCAGTGCTGTATGGAATCAAATGGCATGATAGCAGCCAAATACAGTAGTGAGCTCCTAGTATTCATACAGTACTCTCCCACAGTTTTGATCTACAGTATTCCATTAGCAATTTTTCATATACTGTATTTGGATTTTCAGTTACCTTTCTATTGTCCTGCCTTTTAAAGCCTTACAAGGTGATATATTTTTTCATCAAATCCAGAATTACTTGTAACTGAAATTTGACAATGCCTTTTGAGTCTTAAGGCAGATTAGTTCTTCAAGTAAAGAAAGATAGCATCAAAATATTAACAGGATGAAAATAAGGAAACTGGAAACATGAGAGGAGTGAGGGCCAATTTTCAACTGTATTTAGTGGAGCAGCAAGGTCACAGTTGATATGTATAGTAGTTCAGTTATTTTGATGTTAAAATTGAAATAAACAATTTTCTCACAGGTTTATATGGTAGTGACTGCAACTCATCTGTTGTTTACCATACTTCCCTTGGCTTTATGTATGCTGCCACTTACCATATCATTTGTATAAAAAAAAAAAATTAGATATGTGGAGCTGTAATTCTCTCAAAAAGGTAGATAGATATTATTAAGCACACAAGCACTTTATCAGTGTGAACTCAGCTGTTGCATCAAATAAGGCATTACAGGCAGTCCCCGCCTTACGACGGGTTCAGGTTACAATGTTCTGAGGCTACAACACTTTTCAATTATATTTATCACAAATGATTTCCAGGTTTACGATGCAAGTTCCAGGGTTACAATGCCAATCTGGCAGAAGAAATATGACTCCAAAAATGCACAATAATCAATATTTGAAAGTTTTTTTATGAAAAATGCAATAAGAATGCAGTTTACATAGTTTTTAATGCACCCAAAGCATTAAAAGTAAGGTATTCTTAGGATTTTTGACGATGTTCTGGCTTACAACGATTTTCGGCTTATGGCACGTCTCAAGAACGGAACCCGTCGTAATCCTGGGACTGCCTGTACATACATTTATTTGAAGGGCTTCAGATATCTTAGGGCATTGCTGACCTGTTATTGGTCAGTTTCCCACAGCTATACCACCCACTGCTTGTTCCTCTAAGAAGACTGTGTGTGCAATGAATGGGGCTCATGCACGTAAACACCCATCTACTAGTATTTAGCAGGCCAAAGTCTTATTGATTAACAGAATTAACCGGGCAAATTTCTCCCCTAGCTAAGAATAGCCTGCACCACCAATCAAGAAAGAGCTCTTAATCTCTAAATCCTTTGAATATTCTAACCCAGTGAGGATCTCTATATGTACACAGCAATACAGTCTTGAAAATTTAAGGCATTGGTGCCTAGTGCTTTTAAGTAGTAATACAGCCTCTTGTAAGCGCATGAATATTTGCGTTAATAATACTACCAGGAAGAACATTCCCTAATTTTAAAGTGAATGGAATGAAAGACAATATATCACTACAATAGACTGTGATGCGGATATCTTGTAATCCTCTCTTGCCATTGGTTACAACATCAGTATTACTGGGCTATAATGTACATCAGTATTACTGGGCTATAACGTGTTATCCTGCAAGCTGGCGATCAAAAGTTGCCATTTCTTGCTAGAATATAGACAACAGTTCCCGCCAAAGGTGAGGGAAATGTGATATTGATGATGTTTCTTAATTGGACCAAATAAGTATAACTGAGGAGATCAGTCCCACGCAATGGATTAGACATTTAAATGACTGTGGAAATTAATCCCACACAGTAAAATGGTTAATAGCATAAACTTTATGGAGGATAGCTAAACAGGACAGCTTTTAGTGTTGGTCTATATCAAATTCCCAGTGCTGAACAAGAGGAAACAATCACTTCAACCAGTCTTGTCACGAAGGTAAAGGTTGCAGACATCTAGAAGGTATTTTGTAACTAAACTGAATAAAATTTAAGATGATTTTTTTTCCCTACAAATACATTACAAAACTTTATTTTTACTTAGCATGCTTTCTTCCCAGCTCCACTGGTGGGTGCACATCTTGCCTGCAACGTCAAGAAATGTGTATACTTACTTGTAAGACACCCAGGAGGTTTTACCTGTTGCTAACCATTGCTTAGCAAGTTTAAGCAGCTTTATGGCTGTGTTTACCTATAGATGGAACATGGCATGTAGGCACAAGTAAAAATTTAAAATTTTATGCATGACACTTACCTGGCAGGTATATATATAGCTTATCCTCTTGACGCACTGGCAGAATTTCAAAACTCGCGGCAACCGCTAGTACACTGGTAGTTCAGGTGATGGCCACCCTGTTCCCGTGGCGCTGGTACTTGGAACTATTCCCGTTTTCCTCAGATTTTCTCTGCCAGCCGAACCGGCAACATCGTTGTTGGTTCTCTGATAGAATTTCCTGCTCGTTGACTGACTTTTTGGGTATTGGTATCGTATTCACGAAGTTAGCGTGGCAATCGCATTTGGTTTGGATTTTGATTTAGTATGTCTGATTCAGGAAGTATGTTTAGAGTTTGTGTGAAAGAAGGGTGTAAGGTGAGACTGCCGAAATCATCGGTAGATCCACATACTATTTGTAAGAAGTGTCGGGAGTTTGTATGTACGTGGGACAATAGGTGCAATGAATGTCAGTGTCTGAATGAGAAAGAGTGGAAGGCTCTTATGAAGTATGTTGAGAGATTAGAAAAAGATCGGGTTAGAAGATCTGTCTCTAGGAGTGAGAGATCGGGGTCTTCGAGTAAGCCTATGAATGAATCTTTGCATGTGTCTTCTCCAGCTCATTCACATGTAGACGTAGCACCTTCCCCTCAGGTTTCTCCTGCGCCCGTTGCTGTATCTGAGGATACTACTGATCCACAAATTGTGAAAGTGTTCGCTGCCCTTGCGTCCACGGGAGATCAAATTAAATGATTAACAGACAAAGTGGAAGTGTTTAGTGACAGTGTTGTGGAGGGGGCGCCTGATCGTCCCTCTCGTGCTCCTAGACCGAGACCTCTGTCAAGCTCCCAGACCCAAGGGAGAAGGCATGTCGACAGTCGAAGGGAGGCGAGAGGGGTTTACTCGCGATCAGTCGTCCCTTCAGGCAGTTCTGTTGCTTCCCAGGCTGCAGCAGTACGCCATGGAAAAGGCGATACTGGGAAGTGCCGTTATTCATCGGATAGTTCGGCGTCCAGGAAGGAGTAGGCGTTCGCGGAAGTATCGCGTCCTCTCAAGAGGTCATACTTTCCGTCCTCATCACAGGATGAAAGGGCTGTTGATCAAGAAGGGTGGAGTAGCCATGAGATTTTTTCATCGGAGGATGAAGAAGCTATCCCTATCAAAAGGAAGAGGATTTCTCGTCAGTTGGAAGTAACTAGCGGTGCAGTGAGAGGTGTTTCTCCGCTTAGAGGAACTCCACTGCGTAGACCGCAGGATCGCTCGCGCTCTCCGTGTTAGCCCGGTGCGTCCTCGATCTCCTCATCATCAGGAGTCTCGTAAGGAAGCGGAGACGAAGGAAGTTCTGCGGGACATGCAGGAGAGATTAGCAGTGATTGTCCAATCATGGGAGAAGCCCGAACAACCTTCGGTTAGACGTAAGGACTCGTCTCTCCCGGTTAAGTCCTCCAAGAGGACGCAGGACGTGCAGCGCAAGCCAGGACGCAGTGCATCCCTTAAGAAGGACGAAGCAGTGCAGGACGCAGGACGCAAGAGGAAGAGTGATGGACGCATGGTGGACGCATACGTTCAGGAGGACGCAGGACGCAGGCGGCAGCAGGTGGAAACTTTTTCTCGACAAGGAAGAGAGGAGTTTTACAAGGAGACAGCTCCGCATTCGCTCTCTAAGCAGGCTCTGCATAAGGATCCCGCTTTGGAGAGTCATCAGGATCTTGGTTTTCAAGATATTTCTTCGCAGGAGGAAGAATTTGTGGAGAGTGCGGAAGAGGACAAGAATGTGGAAGCTCCTTCCTCGGACTACAAGAGACTAACAGAGTGCCTCCTTTCTTTGTTTGAAGGAGATTTTCAACCTTCAGGCCCGCCATCGCCTTTGTCTCAATTTTTGAAGACGAAGACAACCAAGAAATCGTCTTTTTTGAAAATGACTTTGTCTATTTCAGCCAAGAAAGCCCTTCAAAGTGTAAATGAGTGGTTGAAGGAGAAGAGAGAGTTGGGGAAGACTTCTTTTGCGTTTCCTCCGGCCAAGTTGGCTTCTAAGTCTGGTGTTTGGTACGCTACGGGGGAAAGTCTTGGCCTGGGAGTTCCTGCCTCCTCCCAGGGAGACTTTTCCAACATAGTGGACAGCTCCCGTAGACATGCTTTACATTCAGCCAAAGTGTGGTGGACTTCGTCAGAGTTCGACCATTTACTCAAAGGTATCTATCGGACTTTTGAGGTTTTTAATTTTCTTGACTGGTCGTTGGGGGCTCTGGCTCGGACTTCGGAGATGGAAGATTCGTCAGAATCCGAGTTACCGAGAAGTATCATGTCCTGTATGGATAAAGCCTTGAGAGATGGAGCTAATGAACTGGCTTCACTTTTTACAGCAGGCGTTTTGAAGAAAAGACATCTTTTGTGCTCGTTCGCTGCTAAAGGAGTCTCGAACGCGCAAAAGTCGGAAATAATGTTCTCTCCTCTTTCAGGACAGCTCTTCCCTCAGGACATCATTAAGGACATCTCGCTCTCCCTCACTCAGAAGGCTACTCAGGATCTACTAACTTCTTCTGTAAGGAAGTATTTACCTTCTAATGTAATGAAGAAGACTCCGAAGGATACAAGAACATCACAGCAGCCCTTTCGGGGTAGGACTTTTTCCCGACCAGCATTTAGAGGGAAAAGAGTTCCAGCCAAAAGAGGTTCGAAAACCTCAACCAAGCAATGATTCAGAAGTCCTCCAGACTTGTGTGGGGGCCAGACTTTTAGACTTCTGGGAAGTCTGGCAAAGCAAAGGAGCGGATTCTTGGTCTGTAAAGGTAGCGAAGGAAGGATACAAGATCCCCTTTCTCAAGAAACCACCTCTCGCTACAGCTCCGAGAGCCCTAGGGGCTCATTACATCGATTTAGAGAAGAAAGAGGCTCTTTGGCATCAAGTTGTCAGCATGTTAGAAAAGGGGGCCATAGAACCGGTTCTGGATCACGAATCCCCAGGTTTTTACAACCGTCTGTTTCTTGTACCGAAGTCATCAGGAGGTTGGAGGCCAGTACTGGACGTAAGTCAGCTAAACTTGTTCGTAGAAAAGACCAAGTTTACGATGGAGACAAACGATTCAGTGCTGGCAGCGGTACGACCAGGGGACTGGATGGTAACGCTGGACCTTCAGGATGCGTATTTCCACATTCCGATTCATCCAAGGTCCAGGAAATATTTGAGATTCGTGATCCAGGATAGGATTTATCAATTCAAAGCCCTTTGCTTCGGTCTGTGCACGGCTCCTCAAATTTTTACAAGAATGATGTCGAATGTGGCGAAGTGGCTTCATTTGTTAGGAGTCAGTGTCTCTCTCTACCTCGACGATTGGCTCATAAGAGCACAATCAAAACAGCAATGTCTGGAGGACACGAACATCACATTGGATTTAACTCAGCAGCTGGGTCTGATGGTAAACCTGAAAAAGTCACGGTTGATCCCCTCTCAGGAGCTAGTTTATTTGGGGATTCTGATATCCTCAGTGACTTTTCAGGCTTTTCCGTCACCCGAAAGGCAGACCATGTGCCTTCGGAAAGTGCAAGAATTCCTATTGAAAGACCAATGCTCGGCGAGAGAGTGGATGAGCCTGCTGGGGACACTCTCTTCGTTAGAGCGGTTCATTTCCCTAGGGAGACTTCACATGAGGCCCTTACAGTTCTTTCTGAACGAAGTCTGGCCAAGAAGATCGCAACCAGATTCCTTCCAGTTTCCAATTCCTTTAAAGATAAAGGAGGAATTAAAGTGGTGGCTAGTTCCGGGGAGGTTGTCAGAGGGTACGTCACTCCAGCAGAGGAACCCAGACCGGATATTATTTTCCGACGCGTCAGACGCAGGCTGGGGAGCAACGCTGGGCCCTCGGGAGGAGTCAGGCCTTTGGAACGAAGAAGAGAAAGCATGGCACATAAACAGGAAGGAACTGATGGCGATCTTCTTGGCTCTGAAAGCGTTCAGACCATGGATCAGCGGCAAAGTGGTGCAGATCAACGCGGACAATACCACAGCTCTGGCATATATACGAAAACAAGGAGGAACCCACTCGTTGTCCCTTTGCAACTTGGCGAAGGAGATTCTTCTGTGGTCGGAGAGAGAAAACGTCACCCTGCTCACCAGGTTCATTCAAGGAGAGAAGAACGTCAGAGCGGACCTGTTGAGCAGGGACGGACAAGTGCTTTCCACGGAGTGGATGTTGCATCGTCAAGTATGCCAGAGACTGTGGAAGCTCTGGGGCACACCAGTAGTGGATCTTTTCGCTACCGCAGCGACGAAGAGGTTACCGAACTATTGTTCTCCAATCCCGGACCCTCTTGCAGTCGCAGTCGATGCCTTCCTACTAGATTGGACGGGTCTAGATGCGTACGCATTTCCCCCATTCAAGATTTTAGGAAGGGTAATGAAGAAATTCAGAGAAAGTCGAGGAACAAGGCTGACTCTGATAGCCCCATACTGGCCGGCCCAAACGTGGTTCACAGAGGTACTGGAATGGACAGTGGATTCTCCGAGAAGTCTACCCATGAGAGTAGATCTTCTCAAACAACCCCACTTCGACAGGTTCCACAAGAACACCCTCGCTCTGGGTCTGACTGCGTTCAGACTATCGAAAGACTTGTCAGAGCGAGGGGGTTTTCTAGAGAAGCAGCGAAGGCAGTTGCAAGAGCACGAAGGCCATCAACTATCAAAGTGTACCAGTCGAAGTGGGAGAACTTCCGTAAATGGTGTAAGAATCGGAAGATTTCCTCATCCAGTACCTCTGTGACACAAATTGCAGATTTCCTTCTGTATCTGAAGAAGGAACTGGGTTTGGCTAATCAGACAATTAAAGGTTATAAATGTATGTTGTCTGCAGTGTTTAGGCACAGAGGTTTAGATCTGTCCAACGACGCAGATCTTAGAGATCTTCTCAGATCTTTTAATACAAAGAAGGATCGACTTTGCAGAACTCCTTCTTGGAATTTGGATGTCGTTCTCAAGTTCTTGGAAACGGATAGGTTTGAACCTATGGGCAGTGCGCCTTTGCGAGAGCTAACGAAGAAGACTATTTTCTTAGTAGCCTTAGCTACAGCTAAAAGGATTAGCGAGCTGCAAGCTATTGACAAGCAAGTAGGTTGGAAGCACAACAAAGCAGTTTGTTCTTTTCAACAGGAGTTCTTAGCAAAGAATGAGAATCCTTCGCATCCGTGGCCAAGATCATTTGAGATTGAAGGACTGGCTGATCTAGTAGGTCAAGAACAAGAAAGGGTTCTTTGCCCAGTAAGAGCCTTACGGTTTTACGTAGAAAGAACAAGAAGCATTAGGGGGACTTCATGTTCTCTGTGGTGTTCTGTTAAAGATCCTACTAGACCTATGTCTAAAAACGCGATGGCTTTCTTTGTAAGAGAAGTCATTAAAGAAGCTCATTTACTTTGTCAGGAAGTATGCTTCGGCTTGATTAAGGTTAAAGCTCATGAGGTGAGAGCAGTAGCTACGTCCTTAGCATTCAGGAAAAATTTAGCCCTCAAGGACATTATAGATTCGACGTGGAGACAACTTTTGATAATTGTCAAACGTTAGGCCCGTACGTATCCTCAGGTACAGTACTGGGCAAAGGAGTTCCCACCCCATAACCTAATACAGGGGGTCCTCGAGTTACGACGTTGATCCGTTCTTACGATGCATCGTAACACGAAATTTCAGCGTAAGTCGGAACTTGAAAAATGACACATGATTTAATGGTAAATACCTATCAATAACAACGAGAGAACAATTCCTTACCTTTATTAGTTTGATTGGCTTGCACACTGGAGAGGAAGCTGCGGTGCTGGAGAGACTGGGGGAGGTTAGTGAAGAGAAAAAGATACGCCGTTGATTTTGGTCTTCCAACCAAAGCACCAATAACCTTTCCATTTCAATTATTAGACCACTACGCTGCTTAGTTATCACTGTCGCTTTCATAGGAGCAGATCCTTTCACATGTTCAACGATGCGCTCTTATCTTTGATAATGGTAGCAACGGTCGAACGGCTAAGGCCAAGCGAGCGGCCAATGTTTGTTGGCGTTTCTCCCTTCTTCGGATCGCTTTATAATGTCCACTTTAATTTCCATGGTGATGGCCTTTCTTTTCTTCGATGCACTACCATCAGAAGAGTCCGCCTTGCGCTTGGGAGCCATAACAAAGAGCAAAAAGTTACAAAAACGATACAACACGAGGGAGAGAGAGGCAGTGTAAACAACCAAAATGGCGTATGGACGAGGACTGAGCGTAGCGAAGCGACGCCGTCCTCTCCCCCACAAAGCGTATTCTTCCGCCGTGCGCCTGGAACTAGTTCGCGTTTGTTTACGTTGCTTACGACGCTAAACCGCGTAAGACGGAACGACGCAAAATATTATTTTTTATATTTTTATGGGGGCGCGTTCGTAACCACGAAACATCGTAAGTCGAGACCATCGTAACCCGAGGACTTACTGTAACATGCTAGGTTTTTATTTTAATGAGGTTATAGTGTTTTTTATGGTTGTCTGAGAAGGTTAATACCAGCTCAGTTTTTTGGTGTAGTGTTTATTATTGTATGTGTGTGTGGTTCAGGTGACTAACTTTCCTAGCATGAATGCCCGTGGTAAATGAGGGCTAGGGTTCTCTGTCAGCAGATTGGTCATGTCCAGTTGTCAGACCCTTGTTGTTAGCTTTCTCAACAAACAGGTCACATCCTAGTTGAGAGCTACTAAGGTTTAGCAGGCTAAGAGGCAGGACCTACGAAGTCAGCTACCTTAGCAGGTAAGGAACTAAATAAGTAATTTTAAAAATTAGTTAATTTTTGAATTATGACGATGTTGACCCACCTCCAAATGTGTCAATCAGCTATATATATACCTGCCAGGTAAGTGTCATGCATAAAAATGATATTGTTATGATACAATAAAGTTTTATGCATACTTACCTGGCAGGTATATATATAGCTTATCCTCTTGACGCACTGGCAGAATTTCAAAACTCGCGGCAACCGCTAGTACACTGGTAGTTCAGGTGATGGCCACCCCGTTCCCGTGGCGCTGGTACTTGGAACTATTCCCGTTTTCCTCAGATTTTCTCTGAACCCTGTCTCCTGAGGGGAGGAGGGTGGGAATTTAATTATATATACCTGCCAGGTAAGTATGCATAAAACTTTATTGTATCATAACAATATCATTTTTAGAAAACTGTCTTGATTTGTACAGATAATTCTACGTTATTTTGCCTAAGTCTTTGACTAAATTATTCTGTGTATCAACCATTAATTTATTTCTGGTCATGATTCACTCAGTATTAAAATGTTTTTCAGGTAAACAATCAACAGTCCCACAGCAGCCAGTGGATTCAGATGTTAGTCATGACATCGTATCCGGTGTAACTATCGATATGGATTTAGTTCAGCATCTTGAAAAACTTTCTCTTGTAGACTTTGCTAATAAGGAAGGCCTAACAAGATTACAGGCTGCCATAAGGTGAGTAAAATTATGTATTTTATTTTATTTATCCTTGTTTATTAGCTCATAGAGATTGTTACAGTGCAAACATAGTAAAATATATAGCATAAAATGTACTGACCAAATGTCATGGTAATTGACAATTGTTTAATATAATATAAACTTGCAAAATAAGGATAGCTTATAGAATTTTAGGTAATTTATGATGCTATAAAACTGGATAATTGTGCTTTTGTTTGACTGGTTTTAATTAAATTGTTGGTTGTGAATGTTTGAGGGGTGCAACGGCAATACAAATTGCCTTTTGAGCCATTTTTAGTGTGCCATATAAGGCCTATAGTAAGTGGTACTTCTTTGGGTCTCCATACTCACAGCCAAACTAATGCCTCTAAATGAAATGTTTACTTTTTACATATCACAACTTTACTGTTCATTCAAGTTTTGAAAAAAAAAAATAAATAAATAAATAAATAACAATGTGAAGTTATTTCTTGGTAATCTAGCAAATGCGCACCTGGTAAATTATTGTTAATGCAAGGAAAAGGATAATGCAAAGAAAAGATTTTTCATCCGTTTAAAATTGGATTTTGACCTAAGAGTCAAAATTGCAATTTATGTAGTATAAGTACACAGCTTTGTTCTTTACACTGCACTGTATTTAGAAAAATGGTGCAGGGAAACACTTTCTTTGAATAATATGTTTGAACAGAGAAAGTTTCACGACTATTTCAAATTTTGTTAGTTGATGACCTTGTGGATTGTTTGTTTGAATTTTAGATTTTGTACATGAACTTTCCTGTCAGACATATACTTAGCTTACGCTCTGACGTCACGACAGAATTCAAAACTCGCGGCTAACGCGACAGGTAGGTCAGGTGATCTACCTTACCCGCCGCTGGGAGGCGGGTGTAAGAACCATCATACCTTTCTTGCCAGATTTTTTCTGTCGTCGGTGTCGACCACACCTGTTGTCGGTACCTCTTGACAGTTGGATTCTTTTCTCGTTTTCGCCCTGGATTGTTTCTACGGACTTATGGTGAAGTACCCGATCTTTTGGCCTGGCATTCGCGATTTGTGGACAGTTATTGGACTTTTCTTTGGATTTTCTTTGGATTTTCTTGGATTCATGATGTCTGATGTTGATACTAAGAAAACTGCTATGTTTAGAGTTTGTTGTATGACTGAGTGTAAGGTGAGGCTACCGAAAGCTGCGGTAGACCCTCACACGGTATGTTTGAAGTGTAGAGGAAATGAATGCACCTTTAATAACCTTGTAATGAATGTGAAAAGCTGAATGAGGATGAGTGGAAGTCTTTGTCTTCCTACTTGAGGAAGCTTGAAAAGGATAAAGTTAGGAAAGCTTCTTCCAGGAGCAGTAGTAGATCTCGTATTAGCGAGTTGGATGTAGATAATCCTATTTTAGAAGTAGCTCCTTTGTCAGTTTCAGCTCCTGCTCCCTGCACCGAAGCCGAAGATGCGCCTTCGGAAGTGGCCTCAATGAAAGCCACCATTCGCAGTATGGAGAGGAAAATCAAGCAACTAGAAGGTAAGAGTGATTCCAATAGTGATTTGTGCAGTGAACCCAGTGCAGTGGAGGGTGCGTCTGATCGGCTCCCTAATGCTTCCAGGCCTAGACCTCTTCCAGACTCCCAGTCCCAGTGGAGGAGGAAAGTCGAAAGCCGCAGGAAGGTTAGGGAGCATCCCCAACGGTCAGGCGTCCCCTCGGTAGCTCCTGTTGATCGTTCCCAGGCTACCTTGGATCGCTCCAAGAGAGAAATTTTGCGCCAGTGCTTCTCGTCGTCGCCTTCGCCTTCTCCTAAAAGAGGATGGAGCTCTTCGGAAGCCTCGCGCCCTTCGAAGAGAGCCTGGAACGCTCCCTGCGCCCGCCCTTCCAGCCCTGAAGTTTTTTCGGAAGAGCCTGAGGTGGAAGTGAAGAAGCGTAAGAGATCTCAGGAGTATCGTTCCCCGAGTGGAGATCAAGCCTCGTCTCCTGTTCACGAGTTTGTGAATTCTCCTGCAAGGGTGTTGGCTAACCTTCAGGCGCAGATTTCGGCTCTGGCTGGCTCTCTTTGCGTGTCTTCTCGTCGTAGGAAGGACGTCTCGCTTCCTGTAAAGAAGTCCAGGCTCCCCTCTCCTGACTCTCGCTATTCGACGGAAGCGGCGCGCTCACCTGTGCGTTCGGATTCTCGCAGGAGGCTTTCTGCTTCGGACAAGATCACATCTGCGTCTAAGCGACATTCGCCTGACAGACAAGTTTCTCCTTCGGACAAGGAGCAAACTGCGCGTAGGAGATCCTCACCCTACAGACACTCTTCTCGAGACAGGATCGCTCCCCTTGACAGGCGCCAAGAGCCTAGTAGGCACTACTCACCTCGTAGCCGCTCCTCGTCTCGCCTCCACTCTCCGGTTGACAAGCGCCCTAAATCGGACAGGCGCCCTTCGCTGGACAGGCGTCAAGAGCTTGTTAGGCGCGTTTCGCCTGGCAGGCGCTCTTTCTCCCGACTTTTACTCGCCTCGAGTCAGGCGCCGAGAGCCTAGCAGGCGCTTCTCCCCTGGTAGGCGCTCACCTAGTAGGCGCTCGTCGCCAGAGATTCTCTCGCCTCGGTTCAGGCGCCAAGAGCCTGGTAGGCGCTTTTCGTATGGCAGGCGCCGTTCGCCTGGTAGCCGCTCTCCTTTGGATAGGCGCCAAGAGCCTGATAGAAGTTCTTCTTCAAACAGGCGCTCTGCACCTGACTGCCGCCTGTCTCCTATTAGGCTTCAAGAATCTGGGAGACGCACTCCTCCAGACAAGAAGGATGTGGCAAGTAGACACTTGCCTGAAGCATTGTCTCCAAGACGTATACGTCTAACTTCCTCTAGAGACTCCTTTAAGAATAGTCGCGCCTCTAAGGATCAGGAGGGCTCTTCAGCTCAGGAGGAACAGGACCCCTCAGAAGAAGAAGGACCAAAAGACGCCTCAGTTTCCTCCTATAAGAAACTAACAGAGTTACTCCTGCAAGAGTTTGGAGATATCCTTTCTCCTGTGGCTCCCCCTTCTCCTCTTTCGTTATTCTCCACTTCGAAGACGTCGAAGGTTTCGTCTTGTGTAAGGATGAAACCTACTGTTTCCATGAAGAAGGCGCTGAGAGGTTTTGGGGAATGGCTCCTTTCTAAGGAAGAGAAAGGGAAGACGGTTTTTTCTTTCCCTCCGTCTAAACTGACCGGCAGATTGGATTCTGGTACGAATCGGGAGAACCTTTAGGCCTCGCTCTCCCTTCGTCTGCGGACTCGGACTTCTCTTCATTAGTGGATTCTCTCGTCGTTCCGCCCTCTTGTCCGCCAAGACTACGTGGGGAATGAACGAACTTGACCACTTACTGAAGGGAATGTTCCGAGTCCTGGAAGTTTTCAACTTCCTTGATTGGTCTTTAGGTGTTCTGGCTAATAAGACCAAGACCCCAGATGCTCTGTCTCCTGAAGATCTTAACTGTGTACTCACTTGCATGGATAAAGCAGTGAGAGACGGATCGAGTGAAGTCTCATCACTGTTTGGGAGCTGGGAGTGCTTAAGAAGAAACGGTCGGTCTACTGTTCGTTTCTCACGAAGGCAGTGTCTCATGCGCAAAGGGCCTCGCTCTTGTATGCTCAACTCTCTCCGCTTCTGTTTCCCAAGAAAATTATCCAAGATGTCTCGAGTGCCCTTTCAGCTAAGGCTACTCAGGACATGTTAGCCCAGGCGGCCAGGAAACCTCGCTATGTCTTCCAACCCAAGACCAAGAAAGAGACTCCTCTGAGACAGGAGCCCCCCTTTCGAGGAGGACCCGCTGTCAGAGGTTCTGCAACCAGAGGGACTAGACCTTTTAAGAGAGGTAAAACCTTCTCTAAGTCAGTCAAGGGAAGAAATAGCGGTCAAGGACTCCAGACATCAGTGGGTGCCAGACTACTGAAATTTGCCGACGTCTGGGCCCACAAAGGGGCAAGACAAATTGGTCCCTATCGATTGTCAGCAAAGGATACCTCATTCCCTTCTCGTCAAGACCACCATTGACGACAACTCCGAGGGAGTTGGTAGCCAAGTACAAGGACCCCATCATGAATCAAGCCCTTTCTCTAGCAGTAGATCTCATGCTAGAGAAGGAGGCTATAGAACTAGTGAAAGATCCCGCTCTGCGGGCTTTTACAACAGACTTTTCCTAGTTCCGAAGAACTCAGGAGGATGGAGACCGGTGTTGGATGTAAGCGCCCTGAACGTCTTTGTGGAAAAGAGGAAGTTCGCCATGGAGACAACTTCCTCAGTGTTAGCGGCTCTTCGTCCAGGGGACTGGATGGTGTCTCTAGACCTTCAGGACGCTTACTTTCATGTGCCGATCCATCCTTCTTCACGGAAGTATCTACGATTCATGATGGGAGGAAACATCTTCCAATTCAAGGCCTTGTGCTTCGGCCTATCAACTGCACCCCAAGTTTTCACGGGGTTAATGAAAAACGTGGCGCAGTGGCTACATTTGGAGGGAGTGAGGGTGTCGCTTTATCTCGACGACTGGCTTTAATCAGAGCAGAGTCTCAAGAAAGATGTCTGGAGGACCTTCAAAAGACCCTTACATTGGCAAGTTCGCTGGGACTTCTGGTGAACTTCCAGAAGTCTCAATTAATCCCCAGTCAAGAGAGGATCTATCTGGGGATTCGGATAGCTTCTCTGGCTTTTCGGGCTTTTCCGTCCGCCAGAGATGGATAGCTCGTTGCTACGAGAAAATAACGACCTTCCTAGAGAAAGATGCATGCACAGCGAGGGAGTGGATGAGTCTGCTGGGGACACTCTCCTCGCTGGAGCAATTCGTTTCTCTCTAGGAAGGTTGCATCTCAGGCCTCTACAGTTCTTCCTATACCAGAACTGGAGGCGGTCTCTCCCTAGATCTGGAATTCTCCTTCAAGATCTCAAGGGAAATCAAGAGAGACCTTCGGTGGTGGAACAACCCACTTCGATTTGTGGAAGGAATGTCTCTCTACATGCCGAACCAGCCATGTGTTGTTTTCCGACGCATCGGAGGCAGGTTGGGGAGCGACGCTCGGGACAAGAGAAGTGTCAGGCACCTGGAAGGGGGATCAGGTGTCCTGGCACATCAACAAGAAAGAGTTGATGGCAGTCTGGATGGCATTGAAAGCCTTCGAACCCCACGTCCGAAATGCAGTAGTGCAGGTCAATTCGGACAACACAACAGCCTTGGCGTACATCAAAAAACAGGGGGGGACGCACTCCTTCTCCCTGTACGAAACAGCAAGGGATCTTCTGCTGTGGTCTCAAACAAGGAAGATCAGTCTTCTCACCAGATTCGTACAGGGAGAAAGGAACGTCAGGGCCGATCTCCTGAGCAGGAAGAATCAACTCCTGCCTTCCGAGTGGCCCCTCCACTCAGAAGTATGCCAAGACCTGTGGAGAAGATGGGGCAGACCTCACATCGATCTCTTTGCAACAGCAAAGAACGCAAGAATCGAACTTTACTGCTCCCCGATCTCAGACCCAGGAGCAGTATCAGTGGATGCGTTTCTCCTAGATTGGACAGGGCTAGACGTCTACGCCTTTCCCCCCTTCAAAGTACTAGGACAAACCCTCAAGAAATTTGCTATCTCGGAGAGGACAAGAATGACGCTAGTAGCTCCGTTCTGGCCCGCCCAAGATTGGTTCACAGAGGTACTGGAATGGTTGGTGGACTTTCCAAGAGCACTTCCACAGAGACAAGATTTGCTCAAACAACCCCACTTCGACAGGTATCACAGAAACCTCCCCGCTCTCAATCTGACTGGCTTTCGACTGTCAAAAGTCTTGTCAGAGCGAAGGGGTTTTCGACAAAAGCTGCTAAGGCTATCGCCTCAGCTAGAAGACCTTCGACCCTTAAAGTCTACCAGTCGAAGTGGACGTCTTTCGCCGTTGGTGCAGGAACCAGAAGTTTTTCCTCTTCCAGTACCTCTGTGACTCAGATAGCAGATTTCCTAGTTTTCCTCAGAGAAAAATGCGGTTTGGCAGTATCTACTATCAAAGGATACCGAAGCATGCTGGCTGCGGTATTCAGACATAGGAATCTAGATCTTTCAAATAACAAAGATCTTCATGATCTCTTAAGATCTTTTGAATCTTCCAAGAAAACCTCGAGCGAAGTTCCAAGTTGGAATCTGGATGTGGTTCTTCGTTTCCTGAGGTCCGCTAGGTTTGAACCACCACATTTAGCCTCCTTCAAAGATCTCACGAGGAAAGCTCTCATTTCTCATGGCTTTAGCATCAGCTAAAAGGGTTAGTGAGATTCATGCCCTAGAAGGAAGGGTAGGTTTCAAAGGAGATTCCGTGGTTTGTTCCTTCCTTCCTTCGTTTTTGGCAAAAAATGAGAACCCCTCAAATCCGTGGCCAAGGAACTTTGAGGTTCGTGGTTTATCTGCCATAGTAGGGGAAGAACCTGAAAGAACTCTTTGCCCTGTTAGGAGTTTAGAATACTACCTTCAGAAGAAGAAAACCTTAAGGGCATTGAGGATAGACTATGGTGCTCTGTAAAGGACCCCAGCAGACCATTGTCGAAAAATGCGCTGTCTTTCTTCATTAGAAGTGTTGTGAAAGAAGCACATAAAGCTTGTAATGAGGAACATTCAAGATCCTAAAAGTCAAGGCTCATGAAGTAAGAGCGATTGCCACTTCCTTGGCCTTTAAGAAGAATATGTCTCTTCAGAATCTGATGAAAACTACATTCTGGAGATGTAATTCAGTATTCGCCAACCACTACCTAAAAGACGTCAGTATATTACGTATGACGAGTGCTTCGCGTTACCGGCCCGTACGTATCGTCGGATTCGGTGCTGGGGCAAGGGAGCTGGAACATATCCTTAGTAGTTTTTTTTTCCCTTGTTTTTTTTTTTGGTAATTGAGTTCATATGGTTGTATGAAAAATGATGCAGGTAGGCATCTTTTTTCGTTTCGTAATGCTAATAACGTTGGTTTGGTTAGGTGATCGGATTTGGTTGAAGCTCCCTGCGTTGGTAGTGGACAGGTTCTGTCATAGAAGAGGGCGAACCCCATTGACATGATCCGACTTGGATTCTACTAAGTAAGCGGATATCAAGTCCCGTTAGTAGACCCAAAGAGTCTTTTCAGCTGTAGGTCACGCCCTCGCTGTAGCTCTTATGGCTATGCAGACTAATAGACAGTATCTATGAAGTCTTCAGCCTAAACAGGTAAGAACCAAGGTTATTTTTATCCTACAACAGGTGTTGTTTTTTACCTTTTCTTTGTTATTTTCTGTCTTGTACCCTCCACCAAGGGTGTCAATCAGCTAAGTATATGTCTGACAGGAAAGTTCATGTACAAAAATGATATTGTTATTTTACAATAAAGTTTTGTACATACTTACCTGGCAGACATATACGATTGATGGCCCGCCCAGCCTCCCCTCAGGAGACAGGTATAAGAGAGAAAAAATCTGGCAAGAAAGGTATGATGGTTCTTACACCCGCCTCCCAGCGGCGGGTAAGGTAGATCACCTGACCTACCTGTCGCGTTAGCCGCGAGTTTTGAATTCTGTCGTGACGTCAGAGACGTAAGCTAAGTATATGTCTGCCAGGTAAGTATGTACAAAACTTTATTGTAAAATAACAATACTCATTTTTTTTACTAATGAGAAAATGCTAGGCAAAGGTTAAAGGATATATTATGTGAATTAGCACCAGTGAGGAAGTGTACCACGCTGTAGCCCTATGTGAATTGCTAGATTGTCGAGCATAAATGTTCCAAGTTTGACATTTTAGATTTTAGTAATCCAAACAAGTAGGTTGTTTTCTTGTGAAAATAGGTAAATAATTTCATTAAAACATTGTTACATTGATGCTGAAGATTTGTCTCAGGTGATTGATAAACTAGAACTGTGTGTGAAGAGCTGGAAGTCGAAGAGTTTTATCTTTGCTTTGTTATAAGCTCCCTGTATTTTTATTTTTTATAGTGCATCATGCCAAGCAAACTTTTTACATTTATTTACAGTGGAAAATTTGGAGTTTACCATATACGTATTTTAGTATTCTTCTGATACTTGCTGGATCTTCTTTTTACAGCTTTGCAGATCAGCTAGCTCAGGTTGACACAGAAGATGTAGAACCAATGTATTCTGTTCTTGAAGACAGGTAAGGATCAATCAAAACTAGATGTAAGTTTTTTCTTCTGTTCAACCACAAAGCTATAGTGAAAGAGTTAACATTCCTACTTTCACAAAAAGCAAAGGAAATGTGAAACAAAAATTCATTGGTAATAAAAACCTACCATGCAGTAGGAATTTGTATACTTAGGCTTGTTTGCAGGCACAAGCATTGAAATAAAAATATTTAAATATATTTAGTCATTGTTCTAAATATGTACAAATGTGAAGACTTTAAGCCATGACACACTAAGCCTTATGTAATATGCTTTTGAATCAGCCTCTCCATCCATTTATTGGTTGGGAAGACGAGGTAACTATTAAGGGAAATAGTTTTTATTTATGAAACAGTTTTGTTTTAGGAAATTTATGTTCATACAGACCAGGGAATTATTTTACATTACCCTTCTCACTTTCCAATTCTTTATTACAAATTAGTTTCCGCAACACCATTGATTTATATATGTTGGGTCTCAAAAGTTGAGCCAAAGGATATGTTTTTAATCTATATTGCAAGTAACAACACAGGCCGTCCTGACTTTAAAACATTACCTGTAAAGTATCTTAAGATACTTAAAAGCAGCAGTTATTTAAATTATTGGTGTCCTGACAGTAATTCTTTTGGTGCTTTTCTCTATCACTGCCACTGAAATATGTGGCCAGCTGTGAGACATTTAAACTGCTGTATATCCATAATGTGTGTTTAGCAGAGCAACTCAAGAATGGGTACGCAGCGCAGAGTTAATCTTCTAGAGAGATTAACCTAATGAATGTATTACCAAATTTGATCGAAATCTGTTTACCTGTTCTTCAGGTAGTTGCTAACAGCACCTGGTGAGAAAACGTTATCTGTTTTACTAAATGAGGGCTTCTATCATTTCTCCACCCAAAGGAGTAGAGAGTAATGCATTATGTATTATGAAAACAGACTGCAGTTCTTCACATCAGAGATCTCACACAGTCAGCAGACTGGCATATAATTGTATGCATGGGTGTGGAGAATACATTTTAAATCTCCTTTCAGTATCAAAATGAGATCAATCTGATACCATTGATTAGATCTTGGATGTGTACATGATATTTTTCTACTTCCCAGGTAGTTTACCAGTAAAATATATATTGGCAACACAAGGAGTAGCATTAGTGCAAATTTAGAGTTCTCTGGCCATGTTCATTAATTATTTCTGTACTTTCTCTTCAAGGCACTTAGGTCAGTAACCACTTTGAAGTTCCATAGGACCATTACTTTCTCTTAAGGGTCCATTTATATAATTTGTGACGAGATTATAGAATTCAGTTAATTCTTCAGTTAGGAGTTTAATGCAGGCACCATATGGACTGAAATATTCATAATCCATTCATAAAATGAAAAATCAAGGTCCTTTATTTTGACCAGGTAACAGACATTTTAGGACAAATTTCTGTGGGATATGTATTTTAAACTGACCTTATCTAGACTTCAAATGTTGTGGCATGCAGGCATCCTTAAGTAGGGCTACTTGGCCATGTCAACAGAACTCATGACCATCCCTATGGTATATGGAAAACCAGTAATTGCCGTGGGCTGTCCAGTTTCATCCTTTTATTGGGTGGAAGCACTGTCTTTAGCTATAACAAGAATCATGTCAGCTAAAGGTGGGGACACTGAAGCTTCTGGTGAGAAAGATTTACAATCCTCTTCTGCCTGCCTAGGGAATGTACGACTGACCCCTTCTTTTTTCGGGGGGAGGGGGTCTCTTAGCCTTTGACCAGTCTTCCATTAGACAATGGAGTTGCTTCCTAGCAAGGAAGACTTACTGGCTTTTACACTTTACCAAAGGATGACCTAGAGGCATCTACAGTACAAGTTAACC